>NC_057794.1:40567150-40867150 GCF_018294505.1 Triticum aestivum
ATTTCTTTTAAAGCCCTTTTTGCGATGTCGCTCAGACGTCCGACTGTGGTATTTCTTTTAAAGCCCTTTATGTGGTTTCGCTAAGACGCCCGACTGTGGCATCTTTTTTCCTTATTTTTATTTTGTTCACCTTTCGAGGCGTCGCTTCAGACACCCGATCGGTCTTCATTTGTGTTATGTTGGGATTTCAGGCGGACTACCGCCGTTTTCCCCTTCTTCTTACCCCTTTATGCTAATTTTATTTTAATGTGCATTGATGAATTAATCATGTCGCATCCATGCATGCATTTGTTATATCTTACATCCGAACTGTCTTGCGAGTACTTTCAAAGTACTCACTGGCTTGTTGATTTGGCCAGATGCTGACGAAGGCGATCTCATGGATGAAGAGTTTGATAGCGAGTCCGACACCTAGAGGAGTCCCAGTCAGTCTTGTGCGACCCTGGATTTGGTCACTGTATTATATCCGCTTCCGCTACCAAATAAATTCATCGAGCCTCTCCTCGACGCTCGATGAGATGACAGACGTAGAGTCTTGTTTTTCTCTCCCCGCTGTGTTTTTCCACCACCGTCCTATCGTCGAGTCAGTCGTATGCCTCCACACCCATGTGTCGTGTCCGCCATTATGTATAATTATTGGCATGCTTGTAATAATTTGGTTGAGCAACCGTAGTTCGACCCTGTAATATATTTTATGCTACTGGCTTATTGTATCAAGAATTTGTCTGCCAATGTGGAGGATTTCTCTCATACTGGACTTAAAAGATTGGCTTTTCAATAAATATTTTATTGGAAAACCGGTCGTGACATGCCAGGCCCAGGGGCTCGTTGTACGGGCTCCCTCCTATTACAAGTTATATTCGGCTCCCCCGATAACTTTCGTCGCGAGCATTTAACTTTCCACATCGCTCCGTTTAAAAGTGGCTATCAAGCACTACTCGGACGCGAAGCTTTCGCTCGCTTTAATGCAATACCACACTACGTCTCCCTAACACTCAAGATGCCTGGTCCACGTGGCATCATTTTAGTGCACGGAAGTATCAAGCGATCTCTACGCGCCGAAGAGAGTGAGGCTGCCTTGGCAACCGCACACTAAAGGCGCCCGGACCAGCAAAAGCATCCAATAGGTCGTCAAGACCTCAGACACAACTAACCAAGTCCGGCGCCGCTACTCATATCAAATAAACGGTCACACCCCTATCTTTCAAAAGTACAAGGGGCTCAACGCACGCAGACGAGTGGCGATTTCTTCTTATCTTGAATTATACATGGTTTCTTTAGAAAACTATCCTTTTGCACGACAACCTTTTTACCTAAATTCCTCTCTTTTACAGATGATCATCGTGCTACACCCGTCCAGGATACGGCACAACAGAGACACAGGCGCAGACGTGCAGCAGGGACCCGACCCAAGGATTCTTTTTAGATTAAGACCCTGCGTAAACCTTTTTTACTATCTCTTGTTGATACATATCCACCGTTGAGAAGGATGCTGACGTCTTGGCATGTGGCCACGCCAAAACAATGCACGTACCTGGACACAAGGGGCTTCTTACAAAGGCCATTCTTCAGGCCCGGTTTATACCACAAAGACCGAATACCTTAGGGAGTGTTCGGCGTCGCGAGTTTGGCCCTATATGCATCAGCTCCGAATCATTGTCTTTGGTCAAATGTTGGGTTTGCCCGGCTCCTGTGTTTTGGTGCCTTACGTTCCGCTTTACCGGCTAAGGTAGCACCAGGAGAACTACTACGATTGTGCCCTGGTTCATCCGGACGAGCGCCTCAGTAGAGAAAGCCGAAAACTGACTGTCATGATCTAGCGTGAGACTAGTCAACCACTCGATGACCCATTGGAACGTTAGAATTCCTCCGCCTTAACGAAGGGCCGCTTTCCGGCCAGGCATATACGCACCCCGGGATCGGGGGAGTGCGGAGCCACCAGGGGCTATCTAGTAGCCCCACTGTCAAACTCCTATGGCTAAGTGAAAGTGTTAATGCATTATAGTCCGGTTGCCTCGCTCGCTCCGCTATCACCTCCTTAATAGGACCAAGACATTGGGTTAAGTGTGAACGCGTGTTTCTGCGAACACCTCCGCATTATATGCGTGGGGGTTGAAGCCGACGACTGCAATCTTTCAGGTTATACACATGTATACATAAACGGCCGCCCAGGAGGCATCACATTACTTTCAGGCAAAAGTATAAAAGAAGCCTCATCAAAATTTAAAAAGCATTTCGCTTACAATGAGATTACATGTCATTCAAACATAATATTTTTTGAGCACTGGGTCTCTATCAAACGAGCACCCTCAAGAACTTCCTCAAAGTACTGCTCAGCAACCCTTCGACCTATGGCTGAATCCTGCGCTGCAACAGTGGTAGCATCCATCTCTGCCCAGTATGCTTTAGCACGGGCAAAGGCCATCCGTGCGCCTTCTATGCATGCCGACCTCTTCATCGCATTTATGCGCGGCACCACATCGAGGACCTGCTGCACCAAGCTGAAATAGCTGCTCGGTTTTGACCTTCCGGGCCATAGTTGATCCACAACAGACCTCATGGAAGTCCAGACAACCTATTTAGTTCGGCCCATTGGGCTAATTGGTCCATCAACGAAAGCGGACGCTCGGGAGAAAGGAATTGCTTCCAAAACAGCTGGTCTACTTCACGGTCCGTCTGACTCTGGAAGTACTTGGCCGCATCGGCAGCGCTCGCCACCAAATCCATATACGCATCCTCCGAACTCCACAGCCGATCGAGAGGGGCATACCGTGGATCTCTGTACTTCCTCTGCAGCATAAAGGACTTCCCGGCTACAATATCCCCGGCTTCCCGCAGTTCCTCCTTCTTTGCCCTCATAGCAAAGCGGAGGTCTTTTCCCGTTACAGCAGCCTTCTCAAGGTCCGATGCCTTCGCCTGGTTTTCCTTTTCAAGAGCCCGGCAACGGTCTACGGCGGCTTTTAATTCTACGGCCATATTGGCCATCTTCTTCCAGCTCTCGCCATGTGCGGCCTTCTCGGCCCGCAACTCTTCGGGCGCCTTCAAAGCAGCCGCATTACACAATCTTGCTTGTTCCTTGGCTCGGGCAAGTTCCGCCCGCAAGGCTTCAACAGTGGCAGCTCCATCTGCAATCATAACATGTTAAAAACATTGGCATCATACTCTTCCTATGTGGTGTTTACCAGACAAGGATACTTACCCTGCGCCTCGTCAAGCCTTCTGTTAACAAGCTCGATGTCGGCATCTGCCGCATCCAACTACCGTTCTAAACGGGCAAACTGGCTAGTCCGGCTAGCCACCAGAGCTTCCATCTCCCGCACATAAAGGCAGTATGGTTATTACCTGGGTGTATGATCCTCCGTTCGTCATTGTTTCCGACGACAATTAGAGTCTCAGGGGCTACTGTCTACACAAGGCACACCTAACATGTGCAGGACTATTACACATTCCTTTTTACGTACCTCAAAGCCTATCAGTAGACTCATAAAAGCTTCATGCAATCCGCTTTCGGCAGACGATATCCTCTCCATCACCATATTCATCAGCACGCGGTGATCATCTGCGATGGCCGCTCGCCCCACCAACTCCCTCAGAACATCCAATCACACACTAGATAGCGCCGGACTCTTTTGTCTACCCTCTTCGGGAGCCGGACACTGGGAGCCTCGGGGATCAATTGGATCACCTTCTGGCCTCTCCGCACTCGGAGAGGCCCTCCGTGACGACACTACAGGGTCGCCCGCTTCCGGAGCGGAGGAGTCCGGAGGAGGTGTCTCGCTCTCCATCATCTCTGGAAGAAGATCCCCCGAAGACGAGCTCATTTGAGAGGGGCTAAGGCCCGAACTGCACAAATTTATGTGGTGGTTATTTTCTCAGAAGAAAAAGATGGCATATCTGTACTATTAAAGTTTTCGGGTCACTTACGACTCTCAGGAGAATTGATCCCCCGCGGACTTTGTGCGGCAGCACCGCCCCCCAAGGTAGGGCCCCCGATGGAAGATTTCTTCTCCCGTTTGGAAGCTTCGGCTTCCAAATTCCCGGGCGCAGTCCTTTTCCTCTTCCGGTCGTCTTCCTTCGCGGAGACGCTCGCTCCCTCGGTTAAAATAGGCAGCATTGGGGGCCCACGTCCACCCGCATTACCCTCCACAGTATCTTCCTTCAAGGGATCCAGGCAAGGTGAGGTCTGGAGCATCTTTTCCAATACCGGATTCTCCAAACCCTCAGGGAGGGGGGGCGAACACCGAATCAACTTCGCCTTTGTTAGCCAGTCCTGGTCGAAAAAGCAAACTCTCGGAAATAACTTCATAAAGAAGGAAAGATAATATGTTCGGCCGGAAGATTCTTTACCTGTTCGGCGGCGCGGTTACTACTCAGGCCCACGTCCTCGGTGATTTCCGGACACTCTACTTGAGGTCCGAAGAATGACTTATACATAACCTCGTGCGTCAGGCCGAGAAAATTTTGAATGGCACGCGGACCCTCGGGATTGAACTCCCATAAGCGAAGGGGCCGACGTTTGCAAGGCTGGACTTGACAAACCAGCATAACTTGTATTACCGCGACCAAACTGAGATCTCCGTTGAAGAGATCTTGAATGCGGCTTTGCAGTAAAGGCACGTCCTTGGTTGGACCCCAGCTCAGTCCTCTGCTGATCCATGACATCAGTCGTGGTGGAGGGCCCGAGCGAAAAACGGGGGCGGTCGCCCACTTGGCACTTCTAGGAGTCGTGATGTAGAACCACTCCTGTTGCCACAATGCAGACACCTCTGGGATGGAACCTTTGGGCCACGGAGCTCCCGTCATCTTGCGTATTGAGGCACCTCCACACTCTGCATGTTGCCCTTTGATCACCGTCAGCTTTACTTCAAAGGTCTTGATCCATAAGCCAAAGTGGGGGGTAACCCGGAGGAAGGCCTCGCATACGACAACAAAAGTCGTGGTATGCAGGAAGGAGTCCGGAGCTAGATCATGGAAATCTAGACCATAATAAAACATCAAGCCCCTGACGAAAGGATCCAGTGCAAAACCTAGACCCCGGAGGAAGTGGGGGACGAACACAACACTCTCGTTGGGTTTGGGAGAGGGGACGGCCTGCCCCCGGGGAGGCAGCCGATGCGATATTTCGACGGTCAGATACCTGGCCTCCCTCAACTTTTTGATGTCTTCTTCCGTGACGGAGGAGGGCATCCATCCGCCTTGAAGGCTGGATCCGGACATGACTGAAGGTTCGGAGCACCTGACTTGAGCTTTGAGCATTTGAGCTTGAGGCGGGGGGAGGATTCGATTGAGCACGGGAGGGAAAAGTAAAAGCTTTGCCCCTTTATAAAGAGGGTGGATATCAAGCATCCTCCCCGTGTCCTTGTGGACTTGCCTATGATCTAGGAGTCCTAGAAGCGGTTGGGTTACCCACGCCCGTATTGATGAGAATCCCGTAATAAGGGAACACGATCTCTGCTTTAACAAGACGTGCCAGGGAAACCACCTCACATAACACGCTGAGGTGGGTAATTAAATGACTCGGATAAAGACTTGGCCGTGGCGTGTCGCACCACGGAATACGTCAGCAGATTAGATTTGTATAAATATTATTCTCTCTATGGCAGTATGTGGAAACTTATTTTGCAGAGTCGGACACTATCTTTGTGTTCAAAATCTTCTATGAAGTACTTGGAGGAGGAACCCGCCTTGCAATGCCGAAGACAATTTGCGCGCCGGACTCGTCGTCATTGAAGCCTGGTTCAGGGGCTACTGAGGGAGTCCTGGATTAGGGGGTGTTCGGATAGCCGAACTATACCTTCAAGCCGGACTCCTGGACTATGAAGATACAAGATTGAAGACTATGTCTCGTGTCCGGAAGGGATTTTCCTTGGCGTGGAAGGCAAGCTTGGCGATACGGATGTTCAGATCCCCTACCATTGTAATCGACTCTATGTGACCCTAACCCTATCCGGTGCCTATATAAACCGGAGGGTTTTAGTCCGTAGGACAACATACACATCAACAATCATACCATAGGCTAGCTTCTAGGGTTTAGCCTCTCTGATCTCGTGGTAGATCAACTCTTGTACTACCCATATCATCAATATTAATCAAGCAGGACGTAGGGTTTTACCTCCATCGAGAGGGCCCGGACCTGGGTAAAACTTCGTGTCCCCTGCCTCCTGTTACCATCCGGCCTAGACACACAGTTCGGGACCCCCTACCCGAGATCCGCCGGTTTTGACACCGACAGTCACTTTCATATACTAGTGGGAATTTTTTATTATAGAACTTGGCTTGTATATTCCAACAATGGGCCTCCTCAAGTGCCCTAGGTCTTCGTGAGCAAGCAAGTTGGATGCACACCCACTTAGTTTCTTTTGTTGAGCTTTCATACATTTATAGCTCTAGTGCATCCGTTGCATGGCAATCCCTACTCCTTGCATTAACATAAATCGATGGGCATCTCCATAGCCCATTGATTAGCCTCGTTGATGTGAGACTTTCTTCCTTTTTGTCTTCTCAACATAACCCCCATCATCATATTCTATTCCACCCATAGTGCTATATCCATGGCTCGCGCTCATATATTGCGTGAAAGTTTATAGGTTTGAGATTACTAAAGTATGAAACAATTGCTTGGCTTGCATCGGGGTTGTGCATGATGAGAGCATTCTTGTGTGACGAAAATGGAGCATGACTAAACTATATGATTTTGTAGGGATGAACTTTCTTTGGCCATGTTATTTTGAGAAGACATGATTGCTTAATTAGTATGCTTGAAGTATTATTATTTTTATGTCAATATGAACTTTTGTCTTGAATCTTTCGGATCTGAATATTCATGCCACAATTAAGAAGAATTGCATTGAAATTATGCCAAGTAGCACTCCGCATCAAAAATTCTGTTTTTATCATTTACCTACTTGAGGACGAGCAGGAATTAAGCTTGGGGATGCTGATACATCTCCAACGTATCTATAATTTTTGATTGCTCCATGCTATATTATCTACTGTGTTGGATGTTTATGGGCTTTATTATACACTTTTATATCATTTTTCGGACTAACCTATTAAGCCAGAGCCCAGTGCCAGTTTCTGTTTTTACCTTGTTTTAGGGTTTCGAAGAAAAGGAAAACCAAACAGAGTCCAATTGACCTGAAACTTCACGGAACCCATTTTTGGAAGGAAAGAAGCCCAGAAGACTTGAAGTGCACGTAAGGGAAGCTTCGAGGAGGCCACGAGGTAGGGGGGCGCGCCCTCCACCCTCGTGGGCCCCTCGTGGCCCCCCTGACGTACTTCTTTCGCCTATATATCTCCATATACCCTAAAAACATCCAGAGGCACAATAGATCGGGAGTTCCGCCACCAGAAGCCTCCGTAGCCACCAAAAGCCAATCTAGACCCGTTCTGGCACCCTGTCGGAGGGGGCAATCCCTCTCCGGTGTCCATCTTCATCATCCCGGTGCTCTCCATGACGAGGAGGGAGTAGTTCTCCCTCGGGGTTGAGGGTATGTACCAGTAGGTATGTGTTTGATCTCTCTCTCTCTCTCTCGTGTTCTTGAGGTGATACAATCTTGATGTATCGCGAGCTTTGCTATTATAGTTGGATCCTATGATGTTTTCTCCCCCCTCTACTCTCTTGTAATGAATTGAGTTTCCCCTTTGAAGTTATCTTATGGGATTGAGTCTTTAAAGATTTGAGAACACTTGATGTATGTCTTGCCGTGCGTATCTGTGGTGACAATGGGATACCACGTGATTCACTTGATGTATGTTTTGGTGATCAACTTGCGGGTTCTGCCCATGAACCTATGCATAGGGGTTGGCACACATTTTCGTCATGATTCTCTGATAGAAAGTTTGGGGCACTCTTTGAGGTGCTTTGCATTGGTTGAATAGATGAATCTGAGATTGTGTGATGCATATCGTATAATCATACCCACGGATACTTGAGGTGACATTGGAGTATGTAGGTGACATTAGGGAATTGATTGCTTTGTGTCTTAAGGTGTTATTCTAGTATGAACTCTAGGGCTGTTTGTGACAATTATAGGAATAGCCCAACGGATTGATTGGAAAGAATAACTTTGAGGTGGTTTTGTACCCTACCATAATCTCTTCGTTTGTTCTCCGCTATTAGTGACTTTGGAGTGACTCTTTGTTGCATGTTGAGGGATAGTTATGTGATCCAATTATGTTAGTATTGTTGAGGGAACTTGCACTAGCGAAAGTATGAACCCTAGGCCTTGTTTCAACGCATTGCAATACCGTTTGTGCTCACTTTTATCATTAGTTACCTTGTTGTTTTTATATTTTCAGATTACAAAAACCTATATCTACTATCCATATACCACTTGCATCACCATCTCTTCGCCGAACTAGTGCACCTATACAATTTACCATTGTATTGGGTGTGTTGGGGACACAAGAGACTCTTTGTTATTTGGTTGCAGGGTTGCTTGAGAGAGACCATCTTCATCCTATGCCTCCTACGGATTGATAAACCTTAGGTCATCCACTTGAGGGAAATTTGTTACTGTCCTACAAACCTCTGCACTTGGAGGCCCAACAACGTCCACAAGAAGAAGGTTGTGTAGTAGACATCACTGTGCCGCGCAGAAACTCAGGAGGATGGCGTCGCGGCAGGAGCCTCTTCAGGATCAGCATCCGTCCCAGGGGCGCCTCCCTCCATCGCATAGGAAGGCGCGTCCAGCACCCTCCTCGGGCAGGGCTCGGGGGCTCTCTTCTGGAGGGCCTCAGGCCTTGCCAACCTCATGAGGGAGGCGCTTGGGCACCACCTGGAGGCGTGCTACGCGACACGTTTTACTCAAGAGAACATAGGGCAAGGGGTGCCCACCACTCAGGAGTTCATCGCCAAGACCACACAGGAACTGCAAGACGCAAGAGCCATGCGTGGCGACAGCCGCTCACAAGGCGCGGCTCACCACCCAGGCGAGGGTGCTGAGCTGCACGTCTGCATCGACATCCCCGGGCTCAACAGGGTCGCGTCTCAGGAGCGCTTCTGGCCTTCACGTGTGGGCCGTTACGAGGGCCCGCCACACAGCTACGTTCGCATGCCATTCGGCTTGCCGAGCATGGCGTCGGCCTTTCAGCATGCCATGTTGCGTGACCTGGCGGCTCGAGAGGCCAGGTACCGCGTCGTCCTGGAGGGAATGGAGACGGTCTTCAGGGAGCCTCCTGAGCCCCCAGAGCCTCCCGAGGCTCAGGGCTCCGGTGGCTCATGAGGAGACATTTCTTCGACGCGCGCCTTCAGCTGCACCGGCTCTGCTTCGTCTACAGAACCAGGTGACATCTTCCAAGCTCATTAAGCTGGGAGCGCCCCTTGGGCTGCATTATTCCCAGGCCGTGTGGGTCCGTCCCTACGACATGTATCCCATTTGCTTATGTATTTAGCTTACCTTGCTGGGGGCGCCCCTCGTGCTGCATCATCCCCAAGCCGCTCGGGCCGGACCCAGTGGCATGTATCTTCCTGCATTTACCCAAGCTGATTTGCCTTCCCTGCTTAACCTGCCTACGGTTATCACCTACCCAATGATCGCCTCCCATGGGGCCTCCTCACAGGCACGGCGCTGGTGCATGGGTCCGTCTCTACCACCTCGACAAATCTAAGCGGTCGAGCTCTCGCTCGCGGCACGCCCCGCGTACGTCACCTCACCAGGCCCTCAGTGCCTTCACTTCATCCAGACCAACCAACGGCAGGCTGACGGCTGTAATGGCAAACCATGTTCTTCTTGTGCCTGTTCACAGGGACCCTGCGGGGAGGATAGCAGACAGCACTGCTACCTCTTGAGCACTTGCGTTGGTTTTCCCTTGAAGAGGAAAGGGTGGTGCAGCAAAGTAGCGTAAGTATTTCCCTCAGTTTTTGAGAACCAAGGTATCAATCCAGTAGGAGGCCACACACGAGTCCCTCGTACCTAGACAAACAAATAAATCCTCTCAACCAACGCGATAAGGGGTTGTCAATCCCTACACGGTCACTTGTGAGAGTGAGATCTAATAGATATGATAAGATAATATTTTTGGTATTTTTATGATAAAGATGCAAAGTAAAATAAAAGGTGATAAAAATAACTAAATATTGGAATATTAATATGATGGAAGATAGACCCGGGGGCCATAGGTTTCACTAGTGGCTTCTCTCGAGAGCATAAGTATTCACGGCGGGTAAACAAATTACTGTTGAGCAATTGAGAGAATTGAGCATAGTTATGAGAATATCTAGGTATGATCATGTATATAGGCATCACGTCCGAGACAAGTAGACCGACTCCTGCCTGCATCTACTACTATTACTCCACACATCGACCGCTATCCATTGATGTGGAATGCTACTTGGCATAATTTCAATGTAATTCTCTTAATTGTGGTATGAATACTCAGATCCGAAAGATTCAAGACAAAAGTTTAATATTGACATATAAATAATAATACTTCAAGCATACTAACTAAGCAATTATGTCTCTTCAAAATAACATGGCCAAAGAAAGTTATCCCTACAAAATCATATAGTCTGTCTATGCTCCATCTTCACCACACAAAGTATTGAAATCATGCACAACCCCGATGACAAGCCAAGCAATTGTTTCATACTTTTAATGTTCTCAAACTTTTTCAATCCTCACGTAGTACATGAGCGTGAGCCATGGACATAGCACTATAGGTGGAATAGAATGGTGGTTGTGGAGAAGAAAAAGGGAGAAGATAGTCTCACATCAACTAGGCGTATCAACGGGCTATGGAGATGCCCATTAATAGATATCAATGTGAGTGAGTAGGGATTGCCATGCAACGGATGCACTAGAGCTATAAATATATGAAAGCTCAACAAAAATAAACTAAGTGGGTGTGTATCCAACTTGCTTTCTCACGAAGACCTAGGGCATTTTGAGGAAGCACATCATTGGAATATACAAGCCAAGTTCTATAATGAAAAATTCCCACTAGTATATGAAAGTGATAACATAGGAGACTCTCTATTATGAAGATCAAGGTGCTACTTTGAAGCACAAGTGTGGAAAAAAAGGATAGTAGTATTGCTCCTTTTTATTTATTTTTTATTTTTTGGGCCTTCCTTTTTTTCTTTGGACTTTCTCTTTTTTTATTTTTTTATTTGGGACAATACTCTATGAATGATGATCATCACACTTCTATTTATTTACAACTTAGTGATTAAAACTCGATACTAGAACAAAGTATGACTCTATATGAATGCCTCCGGTGGTGTGCCGAGATAGCAATGATGCATGAGTGACTTACATGAAAGAATTATGAACGGTTGCTTTGCCACTACTAATATGTCAACTACATGATCATGCAAAGCAATATGACAATGATGGAACATGTCATGATAAACGGAATGGTGGAAAGTTGCATGGAAATATATATCGGAATGGCTATAGAAATGCCATGATAGGTAGGTATGGTGGCTGTTTTGAGGAAGGTATATGGTGGGTGTATGATACCGGCGAAAGGTACGCGGTATTAGAGAGGCTAGCAATGGTGGAAGGGTGAGAGTGCGTATAATCCATGGACTCAACATTAGTCATAAAGATCTCACATACTTATTGAAAAAAATCTATTAGTTATCGAAGCAAAGTACTACGCACATGCTCCTAGGGGGATAGATTGGTAGGAAAAGACCATCGCTCGTCCCCGACCGCCACTCATAAGGAGGAGAATCAATAAATACATCATGCTCCGACTTCTTAACATAACGGTTCACCGTACGTGCATGCTACGGGAATCACAAACTTCAACACAAGCATTTCTCAAATTCACAACTACTCAACTAGCATGACTCTAATATCACCATCTCCATATCTCAAAACAATTATCAAGTTTCAAACTTCTCATAGTATTCAACACACTCATAAGAAAATTTTATTTATTTAATCTTGAATGCCTCAAATAATTAAAGCAAATCACCATGCTGTTTTGTAGGACTCTCAAAATAATCTAAGTGAAGCGTGATAGAACAATGGTTTCTATAAAACAAATCCACCGACATGCTCTAAAAGATATAAGTGAAGCACTAGAGCAAAAACTATATAACTCAAAAGATATAAGTGAAGCACATAGAGTATTCTAATAATTTCTGAATCATGTGTGTCTCTCTAAAAAATGTGTGTGCAGAAAGGATGATTGTGGAAAACTGACAAATAAAGACTCAAATAATACAAGACGCCAAGCAAAACACATATCATGTGGTAAATAAAAATATAGCTCCAAGTAAAGTTACCGATAGAAGTAGACGAAAGAGGGGATGCCTTCCGGGGCATCCCCAAGCTTTGTCTTTTAGGTGTCCTTAGATTATATTGGGGGTGCCATGGGCATCCCCAAGCTTAGGCTCTTGCCAGTCCTTGTTCCATAATCCATCAAATCTTTACCCAAAACTTGAAAACTTCACAACACAAAACTTAAAGTAGAAAATCTCGTGAGCTCCGTTAGCGAAAGAAAACAAAACACCACTTCAAGGTACTGTAATGAAATCATTATTTATTTATATTGGTGTTAAACCTACTGTATTCCAACTTCTCTATGGTTTATAAACTATTTTACTAGCCATAGATTCATCAAAATAAGCAAACAACACACGAAAAACAGAATCTGTCAAAAACAGAACAGTCTGTAGTAATCAGTAGCTAACACAAGATCTGGAACCCCAAAAATTCTAAAATAAATTTCTAGACGTGAGGAATTTATCTATTAATCATCTGCAAAAATAATTAACTAAATATCGCTTTCCAAATAAAAATGGCAGCAGTTCTCGTGAGCGCTAACATTTCTGTTTTTTACAGCAAGATTAACAAGACTTTCCCCAAGTCTTCCCAACGGTTCTACTTGGTACAAACACTAATTAAACACAAAAAACGCAACCAAAACAGAGGCTAGATAAATTATTTATTACTAAATAGGATCAAAAAGCAACGAATAAAAATAAAATTGGGTTTCCTCCCAACAAGCGCTATCGTTTAACGCCCCTAGCTAGGCATAAAAAGCAAGGATAGATCTAGGTGTTGCCATCTTTGGTAGGCAATCTATAAGTGGCTATTATAATAGATTCATAAGGTAATTTTATTTTATTTCTAGTGAAGTGTTCCATGCCTTTCCTTAACGGAAATTGGAATCTAATATTCCCCTCCTTCATATCAATAATTGCACCAATCATTCTAAGGAAAGGTCTACCAAGAATTATAGGACATGAAGGATTGCAATCTATGTTAAGAACAATAAAACCTACGGGCACATAATTCCTATTTGCAACAATAAGAACATCATTAATTCTTCCCATAGGTTTCTTAATAGTGGAATCCTCAAGGTGCAAGTTTAAAGAGCAATCATCAAAATCACGGAAACCTGACAAATCACACAAAGTCTTTGGAATCATGGAAACACTAGCACCCAAATCACACAAAGCATAGAATTCATGATCTTTAATTTTAATTTTAGTAGTAGGTTCCCACTCATCATAAAGTTTTCTAGGGATAGAAACTTCCAACTCAAGTTTTTCTTCATAAGATTGCATCAAAGCATCAACGATATGTTTAGTAAACGCTTTATTTTGACTATAAGCATGAGGAGAATTTAGCACGGATTGCAACAAGGAAATACAATCTATCAAAGAGCAATTGTCATAATTAAATTCCTTCAAATCCAAAATAGTGGGTTCATCAATATTTGAAGTTTTGACTTCTTCAATCCCACTTTTAATAATTTTAGCATCAAGATCTAAAGACTCCGAATTTTGGGAACGCCGTCTAGGTAAAGGTGGATCATATTCAGTCCCATCATTATCAAGATTCATATTGCAAAACAAAGATTTAATAGGGGACACATCAATAACTTTTAGATCTTCATCTTTATTATCATGGAAACTAAAAGAACACACTTTTATAAAGCAATCTTTCTTAGCACGCATCCTAGCAATTCTTTCTTTGCACTCATCAATGGAAATTATCATGGCTTTGAGAGACTCATTGATATCATGCTTAGGTGGAATAGATCTAAGTTTCAAAGAATCAACATCAAGAGAAATTCTATCAATGTTCCTAGCCAACTCATCGATCTTAAGCAATTTTTCTTCAATCAAAGCATTGAAATTCTTTTGTAAAGTAATAAATTCTTTAATATTAGATTCAAAATAAGAGGGCATCTTATTATAATTTCCATAAGAAGTGTTGTGGGAATTACCATAATTATTAGAGGAATTAATCGGAAACAGCCTAGGGTTAAAGTTTCCTCTATATGCGTTGTTACCAAAATTATTCCTACCAACAAAATTCACATCCATAGATTCGTTATTATTCTCAATAAAAGTAGACAAAGGCATATCATTAGGATCAGAAGAAACACTTTTATTATCAAATAATTTCATAAGTTCATCCATCTTTCCACTCAAAACATTAATTTCTTCTATCGCATGCACTTTCTTATTAGTAGATCTTTCAGTGTGCCATTGAGAATAATTAACCATAATATTATCTAGGAGTTTAGTAGCTTCTCCTAAAGTGATTTCCATAAAAGTGTCTCCCATGGCCTAATCTAAAAGATTTCTAGAAGCAAAATTCATCCACAAATTCAAACCATGTGTAGGGCAATTACGTATCATTAATTTCATCCTCTCACAAGCTTGTGCAACATGTTCATGATCAAGTTGCTTAAAATTCATAATATCGTTTCTAAGAGAGATGATCTTAGCAGGAGGAAAATACTTAGAGATAAAAGCATCTTTGCACTTATTCCACGAATCAATACTATTTTTAGGCAAAGACGAAAACCAAGCTTTAGCACGATCTCTAAGCGAAAAAGGAAATAGCTTCAATTTAACAATATCATTATCCACATCTTTCTTCTTTTGCATATCACACAAATCAACGAAGCTATTTAGATGGGTAGCGGCATCTTCACTAGGAAGGCCGGAAAACGGGTCTTTCATGACAAGATTCAGCAATGTAGCATTAATTTCACAAGATTCAGCATCGGTAAGACGAGCAATCGGAGTGCTAATAAAATCATTGTTGTTGGTATTGGTAAAGTCAGACAATTTAGTGTTATCTTGAGCCATCATGACAAGCAAGCAATCCAACAAACAAGCAAACGAGGGACGGGCAAAAAGAGGCAAATAGAGAAAGAGAGGGAGGATAGAGAGAGAGGGGGGCGAATAAAACGGCAAGGCTGAAGTGGGGGAGAGGAAAAAGAGAGGCAAATGGAAAATAATGTAATGCGGGAGATAAGGGTTGTGATGGGTACTTGGTATGTTGACTTTTGCGTAGACCTCCCCGGCAACGGCGCCAGAAATCCTTCTTGCTACCTCTTGAGCACTTGCGTTGGTTTTCTCTTGAAGAGGAAAGGGTGGTGCAGCAAAGTAGCGTAAGTATTTCCCTCAGTTTTTGAGAACCAAGGTATCAATCCAGTAGGAGGCCACGCACGAGTCCCTCGTACCTACACAAACAAATAAATCCTTGTAACCAACGCGATAAGGGGTTGTCAATCCCTACATGGTAACTTACGAGAGTGAGATCTAATAGATATGATAAGATAATATTTTTGGTATTTTTATGATAAAGATGCAAAGTAAAATAAAAGGTAATAAATATAACTAAGTATTGGAAGATTAATATGATGGAAGATAGACCCGGGGGCCATAGGTTTCACTAGTGGGTTCTCTCAAGAGCATAAGTATTCACGGCGGGTAAACAAATTACTATTGAGCAGTTGATAGAATTGAGCATAGTTATGAGAATATCTAGGTATGATCATGTATATAGGCATCACGTCCGAGACAAGTAGACCGACTCCTGCCTGCATCTACTACTATTACTCCACCACATCGACCGCTATCCAGCATGCATCTAGAGTATTAAGTTCAAGAGAATAGAGTAACACTTTAAGCAAGATGACATGATGTAGAGGGATAAACTCAAGCAATATGAAATAAACCCCATCTTGTTATCCTCGATGGCAACAATAAAATACGTGCCTTGCTGCCCCTACTGTCACTGGGAAAGGACACCGCAAGATTGAACCCAAAGCTAAGCACTTCTGCCATTGCAAGAAAGATCAATCTAGTAGGCCAAACCAAACTGATAATTCGAAGAGACTTTCAAAGATAACCAATCATACATAAAAGAATTCAGAGAAGATTCAAATACTGCTCATAGATAAACTTGATCATAAACCCACAATTCATCGGTCTCAACAAACACACCGCAAAAGAAGATTACATCGAATAGATCTCCACAAGAGAGGGGGAGAACTTTGTATTGAGATCCAAAAAGAGAGAAGTAGCCATCTAGATAATAACTATGGACCCGTAGGTCTGAGGTAAACTACTCACACTTCATCGAAAGGGCTATGGTGTTGATGTAGAAGCCCTCCGTGATCGATGCCCCCTCCGGCGGAGCTCTAGAATAGGCCCTAAGATGGGATCTCGTGGATACAGAAAGTTACGGCGGTGGAATTAGGGTTTTGGCTCCGTATCTGGTAGTTTGGGGGTACGTAGGTATACATAGGAGGAAGGAGTACGTCGGTGGAGCAACAGGGGGCCCACAAGGGTGGAGGGCGCGCCCCCTACCTCGTGGCCTCCTGGTTGATGTCTTGACGTAGGGTCCAAGTCCTCTGGATCATGTTCGTTCCGAAAATCACGCTCCCGAAGGTTTCATTCCATTTGGACTCCGTTTTGATATTCTTTTTCTGCGAAAACCTAAAACAGGCAAAAAAACAGCAATTCTGGGCTGGGCCTCCGGTTAATAGGTTAGTCCCAAAAATAATATAAAAGTGTATAATAAAGCCCAATAATGTCCAAAACAGAATATAATATAGCATGGAACAATCAAAAATTATAGATACGTTGGAGACGTATCAGGCACCGCGAGTCTCCTTTTCTCTCGTGCAATTCGCTTGCGCGTTAAAAGGGGGCTCCTGAGCATCGCGACTCAGGAGCTCTTACTGGCTCTCCAGCCCTCACCCCCTGGCCTTGACCACGGCATCGCGACCTGGCATACCAGCGGCGGCTGAGCTCGCTCGAGGGCCGGGACCTAAGGACGCAGAGCACTAAGGAAAGCATGGGAGTAGGGAAACTCGTATGGGCCGGCCTGACTATGCCGCACAAGTTGGCGCGCAGCCCTAGTGTAACGTCAGGAAGCGCCACGAAGTTCACAAGATAAGTCTCGCCCTCTGATCGGCTAAATGTCTGAGCCTTATGGACACCCACGCCTTGCTGCAATCCCGTTGCGGCCATGTCAACTCCCTTTCTTCCCTTACCATGGCCGCTTGAGCGCTAAAGGGGACCTCCTGAGCATCGCACCTCAGGGGCTCTTACTGGACCTCGGGCCGCACACCTCCTGGCCTTGGCCACGGCACGCGACCTGGCATACCAGCAACGGCTGTAGCTTGCCTGGGGACCGGGACCTGTTGGCGTAGAGCAACAAGCTATCGTGATGAAAGAAAGGGGGACCAAGCCTTAACGGGACGCGCGTTCATCAAATCTTCATAACAGGGAAGAAAAGCAGAAAAGACATTATAGACCATTACATGCCCCCACGGGGCGCTTCATGATTCTTCGCGGGAAACAAAAGCTAAAAGTAAGGACGATCCTATCTACACCCCCCCCCTCGTGGCAAACGCCATCATCAATAGTGGGCCACGGGAGGTCGGCGCCAACCCCATCCAGATCAGCGGTGGCGATGGGCAGATGCCGCAGCACTGTTCCGAGCACGGCGAGAGCTCGGGGGCACGTAGCTGTCGTCGCTAGTCTCCGGAGTCTCGTAGAGCTCAGGAGAGCTACTGGACTCCCAAGGGCTGCTGTTGCTGGAGTGGTCGCGAACACAGCGCGCGTCAGCCTCGCCCTCCTCTCCGGGGCAGCACTCCAGGCGGCGGCCCTTGGCATCGAAGACCTTGAAGAAGAGCGTGGAGACGATGTTGAACTCAAGGTGAATCGCGAGGGCGCCCCGCGCGCGGCAGACCCGCGCGATCTCGCCCCAGCCACGGGTCATGAAGATCTTTCCAGTGGGGACCGCTTCGATCCCCACTCCAGTCGCCGGAGCGCCGAAGTCGGCGTGCTGCAACCAGAGCTCGAGAGGCCCCCTCGGTGGCATCACATCAGAGAAGAACCGCGGGAAGCGGATCCAATAGCTTGGGGGCATCGGCGCCCACAGCACCAGCTCGTGTGAGGAAGTCCGCGGCATGGATTCCTGGGGTGACCTCGGGCGCGGCGCCGGCAGCGCTGCTCGTCGCTCCGCCTTCCTGAGTCCTCGGCTTGGGCATACAGGGGTAGCGGATACCCTGGGGGAGGCCGCTCACACCAAGGCCTCGTCACCACCTACATCGTCACTTTGTCATGGTGGTGGATCGCCCTTTTCTTCGGCGGAAGTGGCTCCAGGTCATCTCGGGGGGCCTTCCCATTTTCTTCAGCGGAGAACCTTCTGATAGGCACCATTGGTGGCACAGCAAGCAATGGAGCGAGGAAGAAGAAGCAAGCGAGCAAGGAAGAGATGGGCAAAATGGGGCTCAGCCCCCCTCCCCATTTATAGCAAGAGAAGGCTAATCGGCACCTCTCATGATTGCAGGTAATGATGGTTTTCCTTGCATGTCGCAGGGACTTGCCAAGTCGTGCAGTTGCCGAGGCAGCATGGGGAAGCGGAGACGCCCACGCCCAATCAACCTCCATGCGTCAACCAAGGCCGCAGGCTTTTGGGGCCCGCGGTGCTCCGTACTTGGCCCTTGTCTTCGCCGCGAAGCCAAGCCCGAGCGCACCTTAGGCCCGGGGGCTACTGTCGGCGTCCTGGGAACGGGAGTCCCCAGACTTGTCTGCCTGCGGCCCACAGCATGGCTAAGCCAGCAGGCCGTACGGCCTATCTTCATCAACACGGCATCCAAGACCCTCGCGAGGGGCCAAGCCTCGCAAGGCGGGCGACACAAGACCTCCTCTAGATTGGCCTAGTCAGGCAGGCTCACGAGGAGCAGAGATGTCAAGGCAAGGCGAACCTCACAAGGCTCTCGTGACGTGAGCCATGACGATCGGCACTAGGCGGCGCCAGCGCGCGCAGCATCCTTGTTTCCTCTTTTGTGCTAAGGAGACCTGCGCAGGAGAGGAGTACCGAGGCCTCAGGCAAAGGTTGCCATATCGGTGTAACAAGACCAGGACCAGAAGGACGGCAAGATGGAGGTCATCGTGGAGCCCAAGACGGCGTCACCGCCAGAGCCTTTGGCAGGCGAAGACCACTTTTGTCAGGATGACTTGTACTAGCTGTCCCCCTTCAAATTAGCCCGCCGTTGTTGGATCCCTTCCCGCTCAATATTTGGGAAGAGGACCAGGGCATATATAAGTAGAGCTAGCCACCACCGAAGATGGGAGAAGAGAGATCACTCTCACCCACACAAGTTAGCCAAGCACAAGAACACCTCAATCTCAGGAGGCTATTCTTCCCCTTGTATGGTTCATCATCAGCCCAAGAGGTAATCCACCACCACCACACTGGAGTAGGGTATTACACGACAATGGTGGCATGAACCAGTATAAATCTTGTGCCTTCCTGTGTTGCAAGTTCGTCGAGTTCGTCCGCGAGATCTTAGCGAGCTAGGGCGTAGATCAATGGGAGGAAAAGACTTCGCGCGCACCCCGGTGTTTGAACCTTAAGGGTTTGCCGGAACCCCACATCCTACAAATAGTGATCCAGGAGTGGATCACTGGACAACGGTAAAAAATATCCTTAGTGGAATAAGGAAATGTTTCTCGGTTATGGAGGTGACAAAGAGTTTGTCGTAAAGAGTTACGTCGATGCAAGCTTTGACACCGATCTAGATGACTCTAATTCTTGATCTAGATACATATTGAAAGTGGGAGCAATTAGCTAGAGTAGCTCCATGCAAAGCATTGTTGACATAGAAAATTTGCAAAATACATACGGCTCTGAATGTGGGAGACCCATTGACTAAATTTCTCTCACAAGCAAAACATGATCACCTTTGGGTGTTAATCACATAGCAATGTGAACTAGATTATTGACTCTAGTAAACCCTTTGGGTGTTAGTCACATGGAGATGTGAACTAATCACATAAAGATGTGAACTATTGGTGTTAAATAACATGACGATGTGAACTAGATTATTGACTCTAGTGCAAGTGGGAGACTGAAGGAAATATGCCCTAGAGGCAATAATAAAGTTGTTATTTATATTTCCTTATATCATGATAAATGTTTATTATTCATGCTAGAATTGTATTAACCGAAAACTTAGTACATGTGTGAATACATAGACAAGCAGAGTGTCCCTAGTATGCCTCTACTTGACTAGCTCATTAATCAAAGATGGTTAAGTTTCCTAGCCATGGACATGTGTTCTCATTTGATGAACGGGATCACATCATTAGAGAATGATGTGATGGACAAGACCCATCCGTTAGCTTAGCATAATGATCATTGAGTTTTATTGCTATTGCTTTCTTCATGACTTATACATGTTCCTCTAACTGTGAGATTATGCAACTCCCGAATATCGGAGGAACACCTTGTGTGGTATCGAACGTCACAACATAACTGGGTGATTATAAAGATGCTCTATAGGTGTCTCCGAAGGTGTTTGTTGGGTTGGCATAGATCGATATTAGGATTTGTCACTCCGATTGTCGGAGAGGTATCTCTGGGCCCTCTCGGTAATGCACATCACTATAAGAGTTGCAAGCAATGTGACTAATGAGTTAGTTGCAGGATGATGCATTACGGAATGAGTAAAGAGACTTGCCGGTAATGAGATTGAACTAGGTATGATGATGCCGACGATCGAATCTCGGGCAAGTAACATACCGATGACAAAGGGAACAACGTATGTTGTTATGCGGTTTGACCGATAAAGATCTTCGTAGAGTATGTAGGAGCCAATATGAGCATCCAGGTTCTGCTATTGGTTATTGACCGGAGATGTGTCTCGGTCATGTCTACATAGTTCTCGAACCCATAGGGTCCGCACGCTTAACGTTCGATGACGATTTGTATTATGAGTTATGTGATTTGATGTACCGAAGTTTGTTCGGAGTCCTGGATGAGATCACAGACATGACGAGGAGTCTCGAAATGGTTGAGAGTTAAAGATTCATATATTGAAAGGCTATATTCGGACACCGGAAGTGTTCCGGGTGATACCGGGTCACCAAAAGGGGTTTCGGGCAAATCCCGGCAAAGATATGGGCTTAACGGGCCAAGTAAGGGAACACACCAGCCCACAAGGGGCTGGTGCACCCCCTATAGGGCCAGCCACGTGGGGAGAAAGGAAAAGGAGAGGAGGAAAAGGAAAGTATGAAGTAGGACTCCTACTTCCTTCCCCTCCCCCCTCCTTCCTTTCCCCCTTGTCCAAATATGGTAAGGGGGCCGAATTGGACTAGGGGCCCAAGTAGGATTCCTCCTACTTGGGCGCGCCCTAGGCTGCCTCCCTCCCTCTCCCTCCTTTATATACATGGGGAGGGCACCCCTAGAACACACATCAATTATTCCTAGCCGTGTGCGGCGCCCCGTCCATAGTTAACACCTCGGTCATATCGTCGTATTGCTTAGGCGAAGCCCAGCGCCAGTAACATCATTATCACCATCACCACGCCGTCGTGATGACGAAACTCTCCCTCGGCCTCAACTAGATCAAGAGCTCGAGGGACGTCACCGTGCTGAACGTGTGCAGATCATGGAGGTGCCGTGCGTTCGATACTTGGATCGGTTGGATCGCGAAGACGTTCGACTACATCAACCGCATTACTAAACGCTTCCGCTTTTGGTCTACGAGGGTACGTGGACACACTCTCCCCGCTCATTGCTATGCTTCTCCTAGATAGATCTTACATGATCATAGGAAAATTTTGGAATACTACGTTCCCCAACAGCAGGAATAAGCGGAGTGGGTCCACATGGGGCCCACGAGGTAGGGGGCACGCCCTGGACCCTCGTGGCCAAATGGTGGGCCCCTGGTGTGTTATCAGTGCTAGATATTCTTAAATATTCTTCAAAAAATCATATTTCATTTTCAGGACATTTGGAGAACTTCTATTTTCGGGGTATTTTTTTATTGCAACGATAATTCAAAAAACAAGCAGAAATACTATTATTGCTTTATTTAATCTAAATAACAGAAAGTAAAAGGAGGGTACAGAGAGTTGTGCTTTCTAACTTCATCCATCTCATGTTCATCAAAAGAAATCCACTAACAAGGTTTATCAAGTCTTGTTAACAAACTCTTTCTAAATCGCATGAAACCAGAGAATTTTCGAATAACACTAGGTTACCTCAACGGGGATAGTATGTCCCCAACAATAAGAATATCATATTTCTTCTTGACAGTAGGAAGAGGGAATTCAAAAACCTCCAATAGTAATCGTTGAAATTTTTCCAATAGAATTAATACTATGGACTTGAGGTTGTTTCCTCGAAAAGTGTACCATATGCTCATTACCATTAACATGAAAAGTGACATTGCCTTTGTTGCAATCAATAACAGCCCCTGCAGTATTCAAAAAGGGTCTACCAAGGATAATCGACATACTATCGTCCTCAGGAATATCAAGAATAAGAAAGTCCGTTAAAATAGTAACGTTTGCAACCACAATAGGCACATCCTCACAAATACCAATAGGTATAACAGTTGATTTATCGGCCATTTGCAAAGATATTTCAGTAGGTGTTAACTTATTCAAATCAAGTATACGATATAAAAGAGAGGCCTAACACTAACACCGGCTCCAAGATCACATAAAGCAGTTTTAACATAGTTTCTTTTAATAGAGCATGGTATAGTTGGTACTCCTGGATCTCCTAGTTTCTTAGGTATTCCACCTTTAAAAGTATAATTAGCAAGCATGGTGGAAATTTCAGCTTCCGGTATCTTTATTTTCTTTGTAACAATATCTTTCATATACTTAGCATAGGGATTCATTTTAAGCATATCAGTCAAACGCATACGCAAAAAGATAGGTCTAATCATTTCAGCAAAGCGCTCAAAATCCTCATCATCCTTTTTCTTGGATGGTTTAGGAGGAAAAGGCATGGGTTTTTGAACCTATGGTTCTCTTTCTTTACCATGCTTCTTAGCCACGAAGTCTCTCTTATCATAATGTTGATTCTTTGATTGTGGGTTATCAAGATCAACAGCAGGTTCAATCTCTACATCATTGTTATTACTAGGTTGAGCATCAATATGAACATCATCATTAACATTATCACTAGGTTCATGCTCATTACCAGATTGTGTTTCAGCATCAGAAAAGGAAATATCATTGGGATTCTCAGGTGTGTCAACAACAGGTTCACTAGAAGCATGCAAAGTCCTATCATTTTTTTTCTTCTTCTTAGAAGTACTAGGTGCATCAACATTAGTTCTCTGAGAATCTTGCTCAACTCTCCTAGGGTGGCCCTCAGGATACAAAGGTTCCTGAGTCATTTTACCTCCTCTAGTCACAACTCTAATATCATTATCATTTTTCTTATTATTTAATTCATTGAGCAAATCATCGTGTGCTTTAAGCACATGTTCTACTTGAGTGGTAACCATAGAAGCACGTTTACTAATAAGTTTAAGGTCACCTTTAACTCTAGACATATAATCACTCAAGTGTTCGATCATATAAGCATTACGTTTCAATTGTCTACCAACATAAGCATTGAAGTTTTCTTGCTTAACAAAAAAATTATCAAACTCATCCAAGCATTGGCTAGCAAACTTATAACGAGGAATATCACCTTCATCAAATCTATAGAGAGAATTTACCTTTACTACATGTGTCGGGTTATCAAGACCATGTATCTCTTCAATAGGTGGTAAATTCTTAACATCTTCAGCTTTAATACCCTTTTTTCATAGATTTCTTTGCCTCTTGCATATCTTCAGGACTGAGAAATAGAATACCCCTTTTCTTCGGAGTTGGCTTAGGAGTTGGTTCAGGAAGTGTCCAATCATTATCATTACTCAATATATTATTCAATAGCAATTCAGCTTGCTCAACAGTTCTTTCCCTAAAAACACAACCATCACAACTATCCAGGTGGTCTTTGGAAGCATCGGTTAGTCCATTATAAAAGATATCAAGTATTTCATTTTTCTTGAGAGGATGATCAGGCAAAGCATTAATTGGAGAATCCTCCCCCAAGCTTGTGGGAGACTCTCTTCCTCAATTTGCACAAAATTATATATTTCCCTTAAGGTAACTTGTTTCTTATGAGCGGGGAAATATTTAGCAGAGAAGTAATGAATCATATCATGGGGACTAAGCACACAACCAGCAGCAAGAGAATTAAACCATGTTTTAGCATCACCCTTTAATGAGCATGGAAAAAATTTAAGGATATAGTAGTAACGAATTTTTTCCTCTTGAGTGAATAGGGTGGCTATATCATTCAATTTAGTAAGATGTGCCACAACAGTTTCAGATCCATAGCCATAAAAAGGATAAGATTCAACCAAAGTAATTAACTCAAGATCTACACAGAAATCATAATCCTTATCAGAAATACATATAGGTGAAGTAGCAAAAGCAGGGTCATATTTCATTCTAGCATTCAAAGATTTTTCTTTAGCTTAGCTAACAATTTCTTAAGATCATATCTATCTTTGCAAGCAAAAAGGTCTCTAGCAGTTTCTTCATCGATAACATAACCCTCAGGCATATCAGGCAATTCATATCTAGAGGGAGAATCTTCAGCATCACTTTCGTCTATATTATCAGTTTCAATAATTTCATTCTCTCTAACCCTAGCAAGTTGTTCATCAAGAAATTCACCTAATGGCACAGTATTATCAAGCATAGAAGTAGTTTCGTCATAAGCATCATGCATAGTAGAAGTGGCATCATCAATAACATGCGACATATCAGAATCAATAGCACGTGTAGGTGTCGCAAATTTACTCATAACAGAAGGTGAATCAAGTGCATAGCTAGATGGCAGTTCCTTACCTCCCCTCGTAGTTGAGGGAAAAATCTTGGTTCTTTCATCTTTCAAGTTCCTCATAGTGATCAACAGATCTAAATCCCAAGTGACTCAAAGAATAGAGCTATGCTCCCCGGCAACGGCGCCAGAAAATAGTCTTGATAACCCACAAGTATAGGGGATCGCAACAGTTTTCGAGGGTAGAGTATTCAACCCAAATTTCTTGATTCGACACAAGGGGAGCCAAAGAATATTCTCAAGTATTAGCAGTTGAGTTGTCAATTCAACCACACCAGAAAGACTTAATATCTGCAGCAAAGTATTTAGTAGCAAATTAGTATGGAAGTAACGGTAACGGTGGCAAAAGTAACAGTAGCAGTTTTTGTAGTAACCGTAACAGTGGCAACGAAGAAGTAACTAAGCAAAGATCAATATGTGAAAAGCCCATAGGCAATGGATCAATGATGGATAATTATGTCGGATGCGATTCCTCATGCAACAGTTATAACATAGGGTGACACAGAACTAGCTCCAGTTCATCAATGTAATGTAGGCATGTATTCCGAATATAGTCATACGTGCTTATGGAAAAGAACTTGCATGACATCTTTTGTCCTACCCTCCTGTGGCAGCGGGGTCCTATTGGAAACTAAGGGATATTAAGGCCTCCTTTTAATAGAGTACCGGACCAAAGCATTAACACTCAGTGAATACATGAACTCCTCAAACTACGGTCATCACCGGGAGTGGTCCCGATTATTTTCACTTCGGGGCTACTGGATCATAACACATAGTAGGTGACTATTGACTTGCGAGATAGGATCAAGAACTCACATATATTCATGAAAACATAATAGGTTCAGATCTGAAATCATGGCACTCGGGCCCTAGTGACAAGCATTAAGCATGGCAAAGTCATAGCAACATCAATCTCAAAACATAATGGATACTAGGGATCAAACCCTAACAAAACTAACTTGATTACATGGTAAATCTCATCCAACCCATCACCGTCCAGCAAGTCTACGATGAGATTACTCACGCATGGCGGTGAGAATCATGAAATTGGTGATGGAGGATGGTTGATGATGACGACGGCGACGGATTCCCCTCTCCGGAGCACTGAACAGACTCCAGATCAGCCCTCCCGAGAGAGATTAGGGCTTGGCGGCGGCTTCATATCATAAAACGCGATGAATCCTTTTCTTTGATTTTTTTTCTCCCCGAACGTGAATATATGGAGTTGGAGTTGACGTCGATGGAGCCTCAGGGGGCCCATGAGGCAGGGGGCGTGCCCCAGGGGGTGCGTCCTGCACCCTCGTGGACAGGGTGTGGGCCCCCTTATGCTGATTCTTTCACCAGTATTTTTTATAAATTCCTAAACATGTCTCCGTGGATTTTCAGGTCATTCCGAGAACTTTTATTTCTGCACAAAAATAACACCATGGCAGTTATGCTGAAAACAACGTCAGTCCGGGTTAGTTCCATTCAAGTCATGCAAGTTAGAGTCCAAAACAAGGGCAAAAGTGTTTGGAAAAGTAGATACGTTGGAGACGTATCAGTGATGCCTATGTAATGATCATTGCCTGGATATCGTCATGAGTATTTGAAGTTCTATCAATTGTCCAACAATAATTTGTTCACCCACCGTTTGCTATATTTCTTGAGAGAAGCCACTAGTGAAACCTACGGCCCCCGGTTCTCTTTCTCATATTATTTGCCTTCGTGATCTATTTTTATTTGCCTTTTATTTTCAGATCTACTAAACCAAAAATACAAAAATACCTTGCTGCAATTTATTTTATTTGGCATTCGATCTATCAATATTTACGACTCTCTCACGTCTGTTTGCCCATCTTGGGGCGCCGCTACCCGAAAGGGATTGACAACCCTTTTACATGTCGGGTTGCGAGTAGTTGTTATATGTGTGCAAGTGATGTTTACGTTGTGTTGCTTGGTTCTCCTACTGGTTCGATAACCATGGTTTCACATCTGAGGGAAATACCTACCGCCGCTGTGCTGCATCATCCCTTCCTCTTTGGGGAAATACCGACGTAGCTTCAAGTGACATCATGCCTAGGCGTGCCTGCCACGTCGGACCCAACAGCCCTACCCCTCCGTAAATTACACCAAACCCTTCCTCCTACCCTTCCCTCTCACGAGTCATCGCCGTCCACCACCGTTGCTCCCCATCCTCACCACCGGTCCTGATCCGCAGCCCTAGATGTCATCAAGCCCGACCCCGACTGCCGTGACAGACTGCGTTCGCCTCGTCCGTTGGCTCCGTCATGCAAGGCGAGGACCGTTGCCCAGAGGATGTGACGATGCTGACAGCGAGAAAGGGAAGCGATGGCGACGACTCATGGAGATGCGGACATGGACGAGCAGCTGTCCCCTCCCCCCACCGAGCCTCGAACCCCGCGCCCCATCCATCTATCTACCGACGCGAATTTCACCGTCGGACCACGTTGGGACAAAGGAGGATCCGAAGGCCGGTTGGGGCATTCCGGAGAGCTTTCCGCCCACGTAGATGCCGGCGGTGGACATTTGTCACCTGCCGTAGCTCGTTCGGGCATGAATGAGCACTGGCACCGGCGGCGCCCGGGGGTATGTTTTTGTTACTCCTGTCTGTTCAACTTTGCATATGGCATGTTCAATGTTTTTGCATAGACTGCTAGTTCATTTCGTACATGATGAATACTTGCAAATCATGATCATTTAGGAGTTGTTCTTGTCGGACATGATCAATGACAATCATGGCCCTACTCAAGTGGAGTATGAATTGGGGGGCACAACATTTGAAGTTGGGACAACATCCGATCCAATCCGAGCAAGAAGAAGAAGGGAAAGACGATGAAGGCAAGAGGTTCAACATTCTCAACTTTTGAGGACGTCTTGTTGGTCAACACTAGATTGGCCAAAACAATGGATCCAATATGCGGCACCGAGCAAAAGGGGGGGCAAGTATTGGGAGAAGATTTGGAAGGAGTATCACGAACAAAAGGAACATATGGAGCCGCATCCTATCATGATCAACCACAATGTGATATCTCTCCAACACCGACAGGGGATCATTCAAGGGGAAGTAAACAAGTATGTCTGCTACTACTCACAAGTGACCAAACGCCCTCAAAGTGGAATGGGAGTGGCAACTCACGTAAGCGCAATTGCTTCATCTTGTCATCATTTGCATATGCTTCTTGTGTTTGCATTCTCATGCTCATACATATGTTTATCAAGAATAATTAATCCTAGATTAATTAAGGGATAATCCCCACTTGTCAGACACATGTAATCCCACCCCGTGGGAACCGTCATAGCGGTTATTCCTGGAGCGTCGCCTCCGGAACCGACATATGTATCGCGTTCGCTCCTGTTGTACTCCCTCCGTTTCTTTTTAGTCTGCATATAAGATTTAGTCAAAGTCAAACTTTGTTAACTTTAACTAAGTTTATAGAAAAAAATATCAAGATTCATAATATGAAATCTATATTACCAGATGCATCATGAAATGTATTTTCATACTTTATAGTTATAGTATTATAGATGTTCATATTTTTCGATATAAATTTGATCAAACATTGTGTAGTTTGACTTTGATCAAATCTAATACCTGAAGTAAAAAGAACGGAGGGAGTATATAAGGATCCGCTTCCATCAATAAAGATAAGACTTGATTTGCGATTCACTCGATTCGCTTTAACCTTCTAACACGTTATCAGCACGCTCTCTGGCGGAGTGATTTCACGGCCAGACTCGTCTGCGGCAGCGAGCACTCAGCGTGACGATGCCCTCCGGCCCGGCGTGCCGAAGGAAGCCCAGCGCTCCAGCGCTGGCAGGCGGCGCACGGCGCTGCGCACCTCGACGGCAGACCAGGACGGCAACTGCGACCTCAGCCCGGTTCTCCTGCTGCAGCCAAGGCCCTCGGCTTCGACGTTTTTCCTCCCGGTGTCCGGCGCGGCAACGGCTGGAACAAGCGCGTCCGTGGATTTTGCCCTGGATTTACGCGGCGGACAAGGCCCGGCGCCCCAACGTGGGCAGAGGCGACGATTCCAATCACGCCCACCATGCACCTGGAGAGCGACCCGGCGTCCCGGCGAGGCCTCCCGCGCAGTGCTCCCCACCCCGCAGTGAGGCAGCGCCATCAAGCGTGCACCCGGCAATGCCGGCGCACCCGGCGCGAGGCGAGCAGCCCCGCCATGGCGCTCGGCCCGGAGCGCGGCGCACCAGCGTCCTCTGGAGCGACTTTCCGACAGCGGAAGTGGATCCCAGCCCGAAGTGCGCCCACGGTCGTTGGCCTCGGTGAGGACATCGGCTTCGAGACGGCTCCCAGCGCGCACTGCCGCCTTTGGCCCTGAAGCCGCCTATCGCCGCGTCCCTCTGCGGCGAAGCACGCGACGACGTTGGCCTGCGGTCAATCGCGTGGTGACGCGGCCGCTGGCCTGCGAGCCAGAGTGCCGCACAAGGCCACAACGATGGTGGTCTACTGCGGTCCCACGCTCCCGGCAGCACGGACACCTGCAGGCTACAACGGTGCCCTCCTGTCGGCAGCGGACGGTAGCGCGTAGCCAGGCAGCCCTCGCCTCCGCTGTCCCTCCTTGACGGGTGTGTGGTGCTCAGCATCCAGCGAGCGTGGCCATCCAGCGGGAGATGCGATGCATGGCCTCGAAGACACGGAGGCGCACACGGGATTGCTGCAGCGTGGAAAGCCAAAGGAATCCTTAGTTTGGTAACCACACTATGGAAAACGAGGATGGAGCCTTATCTCTTCGTCGTTTTCATTTAGCCATCCACATTTTACTGATTCATGAATCAGTCTGCACTTTTCTGTTGGGCCCTTCCCATTCTCTGTTGAGTTTTAAAATTCCAGAAATGCATGGTTGTTAATGCTCGATATTGTTTTGTGATTGAGATTCAGTTTTCTCGCACAATAATATTGGTTTGTGATTGAAAATATCATTAATATTTTCTCGCAAAACCGCAGATTACTTCACTTGGATGAATTATATTGCAAATTTGAGGCATGACAACGTGGGATGCTCAATATTTTGAGATCTACACAATTCAAGTTTTTCACTTGAGCATCAAAATTGCATCTATTATTTGCAATTGAGATTTTTCTTTTATCTCTTGCAAAGATAAATTTACTACCTCTTCAGTACTGATTTGCGATTGAGAATTTTCTTCTCTCGCAAAAAAATCTCATTGCGATTGAGATTAATTTTCTCTCGCAAAATATTAATTCACCTTGCTGAATTATCTTGCAACTTGATACAAGAACATCTTATTTAATTTGAGGTGTATATAATTCAAGTTTTTTCACTTGAACATCAAGTTTGCAACATCATTACTATTCATTATAATAGTGGTGTATTTCTGTTGAGTACGATGTATTTCGGAATATATGTATCTCCATGTTCGCTACATGTCGAGATTAATACGTCTATTTGCAATTGAGATTTTCAATTTCTTGCAAATACAGATGCAAAATTCTTAGTGATTTCTTCAAATTGATGTATTGGGATCCCGAGGTAGTGTGTAGATCTACTACTTTGCAGATTATCACCACTATTGTTTAAGCCTACATTTTGTCAAATTTGGCATTATGATTGCACAACATTGTATATTCCCATGCATTTTACTAAGTCATGACATAAGGCATTAGGAGTGAGTATCTACTGATATCATCAGATTATACTCCCTAGTGCTGCGAGATCTACTTCATTTTGGAGATTATCTTCAAGGTGTCATGCTTAGCAATTTGAGATTCACATTAATGGTTTCAAGATAACTCCTTGAAATATCCATTAATTTTACAATATTACCATGGTCTTTAATTTCTAATTGTAAATTAATTATCTCTGGTAACCGATGGCTTGAGAATTTGAGGCATTCGCCCTCAATCGCCACCACTACCCTACCTGGGCATGGACATCATGATCACTTTTGTGTCTTGTGGAATAGTGTGTGCAATCCAAGACCACATGATTAACCGCTAGTCGGAATCACACCACTAACAGAAAAATATTGTCTTATACATCATAATGCATTACATCGATTCAGATCTCTTCATCTGGTTATTCTGTATCAGCAATTCCTAGGACACAACAGACCTCAAGTGCAAAGGTTTGAAGCTCACCTCAACCTTCAACCCGACATCACCAGTAGTGACGGGACCCTATGGGCACGGAGAATATGATGGTTGAATATGACTCAACTAACATGTTTGAACATTCGTCTAGTCTCTCAATCTCCTGAGTGGTCAATATAATTTATCTCCATTTATGATGTTCTAATAACAACATAAGTATTATTGCCATCATATATTGTATATCACAATATATTGTATCAACACTTTGGTACAAATACATTTATATGTATTCTATATATCTGATAGTGATTCTCATATTGAGAATCTTCATGTCTATATATAGATTTCTACGGGAGTCAATCCAATGAAAAATGATATGTGCCTTGTGGACATATGCACCACAAACTCTATACTCAGGGAAGTCCAATGTTTCCACTCTCAATGAGAGAAAGGAGATTGAGGGAGTCCTGGATTAGGGGGTGTTCGGATAGCCGAACTATACCTTCAGCCGGACTCCTGGACTATGAAGATACAAGATTGAAGACTCCGTCCCGTGTCCGGAAGGGACTTTCCTTGGCGTGGAAGGCAAGCTTGGCGATACGGATGTTCAGATCTCCTACCATTGTAACCGACTCTATGTAACCCTAACCCTATCCGGTGTCTATATAAACCGGAGGGTTTTAGTCCGTAGGACAACATACACATCAACAATCATACCATAGGCTAGCTTTTAGGGTTTAGCCTCTCTGATCTCATGGTAGATCTACTCTTGTACTACCCATATCATCAATATTAATCAAGCGGGACGTAGGGTTTTACCTCCATCAAGAGGGCCCGAACCTGGGTAAAACTTCGTGTCCCTTGCCTCCTGTTACCATCCGGCCTAGACGCATAGTTCGGGACCCCCTACCCGAGATCCGCCGGTTTTGACACCGACATTGGTGCTTTCATTGAGAGTTCCTCTGTGCCGTCGCCGTCAGGCCCGATGGCTCCTACGATCATCAATGGCGATGCAGTCCAGGGTGAGACCTTCCTCCCCAGGACAGATCTTCGTCTTTGGCGGCTTCGCACTGCGGGCCAATTCACTTGGCCATCTAGAGCAGATCGAAAGCTACGCCCCTGGCCATCAGGTCAGATTCGGAAGTTTAAACTACATGGCTGACATCCGCGGGGACTTGATCTTCGACGGATTCGAACCACTGCCAAGCGCGCCGCACTGTCACGACGAGCATGATCTAGCTCTGCCGCCGAACAGTGCCCTGGAGGCCGCACCCGCATCGGCTCCGACCCTTAGTTCGAAGCCAACCGCGCCGATCGAGGATGGGCGGTTGGACGCCACCTCGGGGGCTGTGATCCAACGGCGTTGAGCCGAACACCAGCCCCGTACTCTGCGAGGCTCGTGACTCCAAGGAGCCGGACTCCTCTCCGGACTCCGAACCCTCCGCGCCCCTGCCAGTCGAATCCGATTGGGCGCCGATCATGGAGTTCACTGCCGCAGACATCTTTCAGCACTCGCCTTTCGGCGATATCCTGAAGTCACTGAAGTCTCTCTCTTTATCAGGAGAGCCCTGGCCGGACTACGGTCAGCAAGGTTGGGGTACGGATGATGAAGAAGTTCAAAACCCACCCACCACCCACTTTGTAGCCACTGTCGACGACTTAACCGACATGCTCGACTTCGACTCCGAAGACATCGACGGTATGGACGCCGATGAAGGAGATGATGAAGAACCAGCGCCTACTAGGCCCTGGAAAGCCACCTCTCATATGACATATACATGGTGGACACCCCAAAAGAGGGAGAGGGCGATGGAACAGCGGAGGATGACCCCTCCAAGAAACAGCCCAAGCGCCGGCGTCAGCGGCGCCGCTCAAAATCCCGCCAACACAAAAACGGTGATTCCAGCACGGGAGATAATAATACTCCGGAGAGTGCCGAAGAAAACCCCCTCCAGCAAGGTTTAGCATAGGAGGATGGAGAAACCAGCCCTCATGAGAGAGCGGCAGACAGAGAGGTCGAGGACGATAACTATATGCCTCCCTCCGAAGATGAGGCAAGCCTCGACGACGACGAATTCGTCGTGCCAGAGGATCCCGTTGAGCAAAAGCGTTTCCAACGCAGGCTTATGGCCACGGCAAGAAGCCTCAAGAAAAAACAGCAACAGCTCCGAGCTGATCAAGATTTGCTGGTCGACAGATGGACCGAAGTCCTTGCGGCCGAAGAGCATAAACTCGAACGCCCCTCCAAGAGTTACCCAAAGCGCAGGTTGCTACCCCAATTAGAGGAGGAAGCACTTGATGCGGCCGAACGGCCACCTCGTGGCCGCGACAAAGAGGCCTCCCGGCCCTCCACTCAAGCCGCACCCCGTACCAAGGCACGGGAATATGCGCCGGACTTACGAGACATGTTGGAGGACAAGGCAAGGCAAACACGATCGATCTACGGATCGCGCGTGGGCACCCTATAGCTCGAGACGGTAACCGTCACGCCGGCCACAAATTCGGCAGGGCCGAACACAGTAGACAAAGCTCATTAGAGCTACGTCATGATATCGCCCAGTACAGAGGCGCCGCACACCCACTGTGCTTTACAGACGAAATAATGGATCATCAAATCCCCGAGGGTTTCAAACCTGTAAATATTGAATCATATGATGGCACAACAGACCCTGCAGTATGGATCGAGGATTATCTCCTTCATATCCACATGGCCCGCGGCGACGATTTTCACGCCATCAAATACTTCCCACTCAAGCTTAAAGGACCAGCTCGGCATTGGCTCAACAGCTTGCCAACAGGATCAATCAGTTGTTGGGAGGACCTGGAAGCCGCATTCCTCGATAATTTCCAGGGCACTTATGTGCGACCCCCGGACGCCGATGACCTAAGTCACGTAATCCAGCAGCCAGAGGAATCGGCCAGACAATTCTGGACGCGGTTCCTAACAAAGAAAAAACAAATAGTCGACTGCCCGGATGCTGAGGCCCTAGCAGCCTTCAAACACAATATCCATGATGAGTGGCTGGCCCGGCACCTTGGACAGGAAAAGCCGAAATCTATGGCAGCACTCACGATACTCATGACCCGCTTTTGCGCGGGAGACGATAGCTGGCTTGCTCGTAGCAACAACATGACCAAGAACCCTGGTAGTTCGGACACCAGGGACATTAGTGGCAGGTCGCGTCGCAACAAGCAGAAGCACCGCATTAACGGCGACAATGCTGAGGATACGGCAGTCAATGCCGGATTCAGAGGCTCTAAATCCGGCAGCGGAAGAAGCCATTCAAAAGGAATCCTAGGGGGGCGTCCAGCTTGGACCGAATACTCGACCACCTGTGCCAAATACATGGCACCCCTGAAAAGCCGGCCAATCACACCAACAGGGATTGTTGGGTGTTCAAGCAGGCAGGCAAGTTAAGCGCCGACAATAAAGATAAGGGGCTGCATAGCGATGACGACGAGGAGCCCCGACAGTCGAACAACAATGGACAGAAGGGTTTTCCCCCACAAGTGCGGACGGTGAACATGATATACGCCACCCACATCCCCAAAAGGGAGCGGAAGCACACGTTAAGGGACGTATATGCGGTAGAGCCAGTCGCCCCAAAGTTCAACCCATGATCACCTCTGATCGAAGAGACCATCCCACTAGCATCCGTCATGGCGGATTTGCCGCATTGGTTCTAGACCCAATTATTGACGGATTTCATCTCATTAGAGTCCTTATGGACGGCAGCAGCAGCCTGAACCTGCTTTACCAGGATACAGTGCGAAAAATGCGCATCGATCCCTCGAGGATTAAGCCCACCAAAACGACCTTTAAAGGCGTCATACCAGGTGTAGAGGCCAACTGTACAGGCTCAGTCACACTTGAAGTGGTCTTCGGATCTCCGGATAATTTCCAAAGCGAGGAATTGATCTTCTACATAGTCCCATTCCGCAGTGGCTATCATGCACTTCTCGGACGAACCGCATTCGCCAAATTCAATGCAGTACCGCATTATGCATACCTTAAGCTCAAGATGCCAGGCCCTCGTGGAGTATTACGGTCAATGGAAACACCGAACGCTCCCTCCGAACGGAGGAGCACGCGGCGGCCCTTGCAGCGGAAGTACAAAGCAGCCTCTCCAGGCAGTTCTCAAGTCCGTCAATTAAACGTCCGGACACCGTCAAGCGCGCCCGGAGTAACCTACAACAAGACCGCCTGGCACGTTCCGAGCAGGCGTAGCAATGCGGCCCCAACCCCAACCCTTGCAAAAAGGCGACGCCAGTACTTCGCGTCCATAACTACGCTCTGGAAATACCATGGGCATCGGGGGAGGGGCACCATCACGGCACGCCCAAAACACGGCTTAAACCGCACCAGGGGCTGCCGATTTTTTACTTTTCTCTTACTTTCAGGACTCTACTCTTCGGAAGGCTTGTTCGGCAGTTCAATTGCCGCACAAACGATGCAAGGACCAAGGAAGCAGACAAGCCATGCCGCATTACGGAAATCCCAGGTGGTCTCTATCACGAGTAGTATACCTGTTTCGCATACTATTCCGCAGCTTGCCCCTGGAGCAGACATGTTAAATAGTCCAACTTTTCGTTTATCGCATTACTTGTATCGTTCTGCTTTGATTGCAACTATTTTAATAAACAATGCATAGCTTTTGTCTATTTTTTGCATTACCTTTTTTATATATGTTCCTTAACAACATGTTGCACCCGTACACGTTGGTACGGCCAAATACGCCAGGGGCTTTAGTACCCCTCAATATGGTGTGAGAAGTCCGAACACTTTCACAAGTGCGGCACCCCGAACTTATAGCACTATATGCATCGGCTCTGAATCATGTCTTGGGTCAATAGTTGGGTTTGCCCGGCTCCTATGTTTTGGTGCCTTACGTTCCGCTATATCGGCTAAGGTAGCACTAGGAGAACCATTGCGATTGTGCCCCAGTTGAGCTGGGCCGAGCACCTCAGTGGAGAAAGCTAAAACTGATTGTCATGATGAAGCGAGAGTTGGTCGCTGTTCCAGAGGTTTTTTCGAGTCCCTAAAGACTTATGCCGCTTAGGGCGAGGAGTCGGCTCTGTCCGGCCAAGGCGTGGATAGCGCCCCGAACTCGGTCTTCCGAATACTAGGGGCTTCGCCGAAATTTAAAATTATAGAATTCTATGGCTAAGTGAGAGTGTTCACGCATTATAGTCCGATTACCTCATTCGTTGGGCTGAGCGCCTCCCTCGAAGGACCCAAATATGGGAAAAAGAGCGCCCAGGTTTATCCCCGAACACCCCAGCACTAGTGGCAAGGGGGAAGAAGCCGACGACTCGCCATCTCTCAGTATTGATAAACAGCCGCACAGAAGGTAATATTTTAAATTCAAGCAGCATTGCTTAGCGCATATGAACAAGTTTTCAGCGCACAGGATAACACGAGCGGGTTTTACTCAAAAAATACGTCCTTGGTACATTCATCCGCAACAAGGCGGGTGAGGGAGTCCTGGATTAGGGGGTGTTCGGGTAGCCGGACTATACCTTCAGCCGGACTCCTGGACTATGAACATACAAGATTGAAGACTTCGTCCCGTGTCCGGATGGGACTTTCCTTGGCGTGGAAGACAAGCTTGGCGATGCGGATATTCAAGATCTCCTACCATTGTAACCGACTCTATGTAACCCTAACCCTATCCGGTGTCTATATAAACCGAAGGGTTGTAGTCCGTAGGCAATCAACTCCATACACAACAATCATACCATAGGCTAGCTTCTAGGGTTTAGCCTCCTTGATCTCGTGGTAGATCTACTCTTGTACTACCCATATCATCAATATTAATCAAGCAGGACGTAGGGTTTTACCTCCATCAAGAGGGCCCGAACCTGGGTAAAACATCGTGTTCCCTGCCTCCTGTTACCATCCGGCCTAGACGCATAGTTCAGGACCCACTACCCGAGATCCGCCGGTTTTGACACCGACATTGGTGCTTTCATTGAGAGTTCCTCTGTGTCGTCGCCTTTAGGCCCGATGGCTCCTTTGATCATCAACAACGATACGGTCCAGGGTGAGACTTTTCTCCCCGGACAGATCTTCGTCTTCGGTGGCTTCGCTCTACGGGCCAATTCGCTCGGCCACTTGGAGCAGATCGAAAGCTACGCCCCTGGCCATCAAGTCAGGTTTGGAAGCTTAAACTACACGTCTAACATCCGCGGAGACTTGATCTTCGACGGGCTTGAGCCACGGCCAAGCGCGCCGCACTATCTCGAGGGGCATGATCTAGCTCTGCCCCCGGACAGTGTCCTGGAGGCCACACACGCATCGGCTCCGACCCCTAACTCAGAGCCTATTGCACCAATTGAGGATGAACGGTTGGACGTCACCTCGGGGGCTGCGATCCCAAAAGCGATCGAGCCGAACGCTAGCCCCGCACTCTGCACGACCCGTGACTCCGAGGATCCGGACTCCTCCCCGGACTCCGAACCCCCCGTGCCCCTGCCAATCGAATCCGATTGGGCGCCGATAATGGAGTTCACCGCCGCAGACATCTTTCAGCACTCGCCTTGTGGCGATATCCTGAACTCTCTCAAGACTCTCTCCTTATCAGGAGAGCCCTGGCCGAACTACGGTCAGCGAGGATGGGATACGAATGATGAAGAAATTCAAAGCCCACCCACCACCCACTTGGTAGCCACTGTCGACAATTTAAACGACGTGCTCAACTTCGACTCCGGAGACATCGACAGCATGGATGACGATGCAGGAGATACCGACGAACCAACGCCCATAGGGCATTAGACAGCCACCTCATCTCATGATGTGTACATGGTGGATACCCCTAAAGGAAGCGACAATGAGGAAAAAGGGGATGGGACGGGAGATCGACCCCCCGAAAAGCAATCAAAGCATCGACGTAAACGCCGACCCAAGCCCCGCCTCAACAAAAACCCAGCCATAGAGCAGGACGAGCCGGTATACAACGAGCAGGCCTTAGAGCAACCGTCCGAACAGGGCAACACGGATAGAGAAACCGAACATCCCTCCTCCGGCGAAAACGGCATTCCGGACGACCTCACGCCGAATAAACCTATGGAGCAGAAGAACCTCCACGAGAGGCTCGTTGCAACTGCATGCAGCCTAAAGAAGCAGAAGCGGAAGCTAAAAACAGCGGAAGACGCACTCCGAATTAGATGGAGCAAAATAATCAACACCACAGATAAGTACGGCGACAGTCGCCGCACTAAAAGCTATCCGAAAAGAAAGCTACTGCCTGAATTCGATGAAGAGGCCCTAGAGCCCTCGCATTCAAAAAATGAAAAAGCCACACGGTCGGATAGACGACCCCATAAAGCGGCAAGCGGCGCCGCACCTAAATCGGCATGCGGCCCACCTAAGGATTCGCACCATGGCCCAATCAGGTCCATTTATGGGCCAAGAAAGCAAGCTCTCGTAAGCAACGCTATGAAGCCATCATCAGAATCCGGCACACCCAAATACAGGGGCGCCACACACCCCCTATGTTTCACCGATGAGGTCCTGGACTATGAATTCCCAGAGGGATTCAAACCCATAAACATAGAGGCATATGATGGAACAACAGACCCTGGAGTCTGGATCGAGGATTATATCCTCCACATACACATGGCTAGAGGAGATGATCTCCACGCCATAAAATATCTACCCCTTAAGCTTAAAGGGCCGGCCCGGCATTGGCTTAAAAGCCTTCCCGAAAACACAATTGGAAGCTGGGAAGAGCTCGAGGATGCTTTCCGAGCAAACTTTCAAGGGACCTATGTCCGCCCTCCAGATGCAGACGATCTTAGTCACATAACTCAACAACCCGGAGAATCAGCTCAGCATTTCTGGAATAGATTCCTCACCAAAAAGAATCAGATAGTCGACTGTCCGGACGCCGAAGCCTTAGCGGCTTTCAGGCATAACGTCCGAGATGAATGGCTCGCCAGACACCTCGGCCAAGAAAAGCCAAGAACAATGGCCGCACTAACAAGCCTCATCACCCGCTTTTGTGCAGGGCAGGACAGCTGGTTGGCAAGGTGCAGCCCCAGCGACCCAAGTACATCCGAAACTAGGGATGGAAACGGAAAACCGCGACGCAACAAGGACCATTGCTAGACTAAGGACAAAAGTCGGAAGAGCACGACAGTCAATGCCGGATTCAAAGGCTCACGACAAAATCAGGAAAAATCGCCCCCCCCCAGGATAACAGGGACGATCCATCCAACCTAAGTAAAATCCTGGACAGGATATGTCAGATACACAGTACTCCCGGGAAGCCTGCTAACCATACCCACAGAGACTGTTGGGTTTTCAAACAATCCGGCAGAATCAATGCCGAACACAAGGGGCTCGACACACCAAGCGAAGACGAGGACGAACCCCAAAAGCAGAGCACCAGGAAACAAAAGAACTTCCCACAAGAAGTAAAAACAGTGAACTCACTTCACATAACAAAACGTGCGGCGCCCGTAAAGGTACGCACCACACGGCCCAAAGGGTCCTGCCACTGGTTGTCAAAACCGATCATCTTCGATCAGCTAGATTATTCTAGGAATATCAAGAATGTAGGCTGGACTGCCTTGATACTCGATCTAATAATTGGCGGACTCCAGTTTTCAAATGTCCTTATGGACGGCGACAGTGGACAAAACCTGATATATCAGGATACAATCCAGCACATGGGAATAAACCCAACAAGAATCCGCCGCAGCAAAACCTCCTTTCAAGGGGTAATACCTGGTTCGGACACCCATTATATGGGTTTTCTCCGGCTCAAAGTCATATTCGGCTCTGCCGATAACCTCCGCCGCGAAAAGCTGACCTTCCATATCGTCCCATTCTCAAGTCGCTTTCAAGCACTACTGGGACGTGAAGCTTTCGCTCGCTTTAACGCAATACCGCATTATGCATCTCTTACGCTTAAGATGCCCGGTCCACGAGGCATCATCTCTTTGAAGGGGAAGCACTAAAGTGCGCCTCCCCAAGCGGAGGACTGTGCGGCCGCTTTGACAGCCCCACAGCAAAATGGCCTCACCGGCCAAAAGAAACTTCGAAATAGGTCATTCAAGACCACGAATGCGGATGGACGAGTTCGGTGCAAAATCATCATTGATGCAGGCCTAGAAGCCATATACCCCCACACTAGGGGCTCCACGCATATACAATAAGAGACAATAAAGCTCAATCTTATATATCTTACTTTATACTTTGCTTATTTTAAACTTTTTCGACACGATCCGTTTTCAACTCAATTCCTCTCTTTTACAGATGAACGTCGTGTGGCGCCCGTCCAGGACACGGCACAACGAAGACACAGGCGCAGACATGCAGTAGGGACCCATCCTAAAGGATTCTTTTTAGATTAAGACCCTGCATAAACCTTTTTTACTGTCTCTTGTTGCTACACATCCCCTGGTTTTTTCTTTCTAATATAACCAAGGAGGAGGCTGGCGTCTTGGCATGTGGCCACATCAGAATTTTTGCACGTACCTAGACACTAGGGGCTTTTTTAATAAAGAGTGTTGTTTCGCCCGCACTCATAAAGACCGAACACCTTAGGGAGTGTTCGGCGTCGCGAGTTTTGGCATTATATGCATCAGCTCCGAATCATGTCTTTGGTCAAATGTTGGGTTGCCCGGCTCCTGAGTTCGGCTACCTTACGTTCCGCTCTATCGGCTAAGGTAGCACCAGGAGAACTACTGCGATTGTGCCCCCGGTTCGGCCGGGCGAGCACCTCAGTAGAGAAAGCCGAAAACTAATTGTCATGATGTAGCGCTTTTTAACTTTTCGGCCATCTTGGCCATCTCCTCCTTGCTTCGGCAATGAGCAGCATGTTCGGCTCTCAGCTCTTCAAGGGCCTTCTCGGCAGCCGCATCGCTTTTTCTGGCTTGCTCCTTAGCTCGAGCAAGTTCTGCCCTAAGATTCTCCACGGCGGCCGTACCATCTGCGTCGAGCACACACATTGTAAGACACTAGCATGAAGCTCCTCTTACCTGATGCCGCCCGAAGAATTACATACCTTGAGCCTCATCAAGCCGCTTGTTGACAAGCGCGATGTCGGCATCTGCCACGTCCAGTTGCCGCTTTAGTTCGGCCACATCATCAGTTCGGCTTGATTCCGGACACCTCGCCACCTACATTCAAAGGCGACATCTTGGACCTGGGATTATGATCCTCTGCGTGCCGTCATTTCTTGACAACGCGCAGAGTCTCAGGGGCTACTATCTACACAGGGCGCACCTTACTTATGCACAACTGACAAAAGTGTACATTATCTAACGTACCTCAAAACCCGTCAGTAAACTTTTGACGGCCTCATGCAATCCGCTTTCTGCGGATGAAATCCTTTCAATCACCATGCCCATCAATGCACCGTGTTCCTCTGAGATGGAAGCTCGCCCCAGCAGAATCTTTAGCTCCTCCGGCCAAGCACCAGACAGTGTCGGACTTGTCCTATGGCCTCTTTCGAAGGCCGGACGCGGAGAGCCTTGGGGGGCCACATAGCTATCTTCCGCCCCTGCTAGATTCAGAGAAACCCTCCACGACGACACCTCAGGGTCGCCCACCTCGCTAGGCGGTACGGCAGGGGGAGGCGTCCCGCTCTCCATCATCTCCGAAAGAAGATCCCCCGAAGACGAGCTCTGCTGAGAAGGGCTGAGGTCCGAGCTACAAGGTAAAATTTCGGTTAATCTTCTCAGATATAAATCAAGGATTTCTCTCATCCCTCAAAAGGAAAACCTCTCTCTACTTACGGCTCGCTGGAGGGCTGATCCCTTTGAGGGCATAGTTCGGCCGAGGAACTCCCCGGCGTCGGACCCTCTGACGAGGATTTTCTCCCCCGCTTCGGGGCCATGGTCTCCGGGTCGTCAGAGGCGGCCCTCTTCTTCCCCTTGGGAGAGGAATTGTCGGTTACTCCCTTCGGAGAAGCCTCCTTCGAGGAGGCCATAGTTCCCTTCTCCTTCCCCTTACTTCCCTCCAAAGGCATTATCTTCAACATCCTGACAAGCACGGGATTCGGCCTGGTTTCGGGAAGGGGAGCTGGCCACCTGATCAGCTTTGCCTTCGCTATCCACTCATGTTTAAAAGGACAGCTCCTTTAGGGGCAAGTTTATGACGATTATATGGATAGTAGGTCCGGGCACAAGGTTACTTACTTCGGTATCCGGGCGATTGCAGCTTAGGCCTGCGTCCTCAGTCAAATCCGGACACATCATTTGTGATCCGAAGAACAGTTTATACATCTCCACGGGCGTTGCGCCCATAAAATGATGGAGAGCTCGTGGTCCCTCCGGATTAAACTCCCACAGATGAAGGGAGCGACGTTTGCCGGGCAGTGTTCGGCGAATCAGCATGACCTGCGTCACCTTGACTAGGTTGAGGTCTCTTTCTAAGAGATCCCTGATGCGGCCCTGCAACAAGGGCACGTCTTTGGATAACCCCCAATCTAATCCTTTGTTGACCCATGACGCTAGCCGTGATGGGGGACCCGAGCGAAAGGCAGGAGGCGCCGCCCACTTGGCGCTCCTGGGAGCGGTGATATAGAACCATTCTCGTTGCCACAAGCCGAGCTCCTCTTGAAAGGAGCCCTCGGGCCATGGAGCGTCGGCATTCTTACTTATGACAGCGCCTCCGCACTCTGCGTACCGTCCCTCGATCATCTTCGGCTCCACTCCAAAAGTCTTGAGCCATAATCCGAAGTGAGGAGTAACACGGAGGAACGCTTCGCACACAATGATGAATGAGGAAATGTGGAGGATGGACTCCGGAGCTAAGTCATGAAATTCCAGCCCGTAATAAAACAGCAGCCCCCTCACGAAGGGATCCATCGGGAAGCCTAACCCCCAAAGGAAGTGAGACATGAACACTACGCTCTCACCGGGCTGGGGACTGGGAATAGCCTGCCTTTGAGCAGGCAACCTATGCGAAATTTCGGCGGTCAAGAACTTAGCCTCTCTCAACTTTAGCATGTCCTCCTCCGTGACGGAGGAGGGCATCCATCGGCCTTGGAGGTTGGAACCGGACATTGTCGAAGGTCTGAGGCGCCCGGAATCTGAAACCTAGGGTGTTGGAACTCGAGGCGACGGGCGAACTTGTTTTGGGATTGGAGAAGAGGAGTAAGGCCCTGGTCCCTTTATAAAAGGTTGAATACCAGGAGCCCCCCCCCCCCCGTAACCGTTTGGGACTCGCCTTTAATCAAGAAAACATTCTAACGTGCACGATTGGGTTACCCATGTCCGTATTGATGAGAATCCCGTAAAAGGGGGCACACGATCTCTGCTTTGACAAGACGTGCCAAGGAAACCGCCTTGCAAAACACGCTGAGGTGGAAGACTGAAAACGATTTGAGTGAAGGACTTGGCTGTAGTGTGATGACGCACTGCGGAATACGTCAGCAGATTTGATTTGTGTTAATATTATTCTCTCTATGGCAATATGTGGAAGCTTATTTTTGCAGAGCCAGACACTACTCTTTGTGTTTACAATCTTCTATGAAGGACTTGGAGGAGGAACCCGCCTTGCAATGCCGAAGCCAGTTTGCGCGTCGGACTCGTTGTTGTTGAAGCCTGGTTCAGGGGCTACTGAGGGAGTCCTGGATTAGGGGGTGTTCGGGTAGCCAGACTATACCTTCAGCCAGACTCCTGGACTATGAAGATACAAGATTGAAGACTTCGTCCCGTGTCCGGATGGGACTTTCCTTGGCGTGGAAGACAAGCTTGGCGATGCGGATATTCAAGATCTCCTACCATTGTAACCGACTCTATGTAACCCTAACACTATCCGGTGTCTATATAAACTGGAGGGTTGTAGTCCGTAGGCAATCAACTCCATACACAACAATCATACCATAGGCTAGCTTCTAGGGTTTAGTCTCCTTGATCTCGTGGTAGATCTACTCTTGTACTACCCATATCATCAATATTAATCAAGCAGGACGTAGGGTTTTACCTCCATCAAGAGGGCCCGAACCTAGGTAAAACATCGTGTTCCCTGCCTCCTGTTACCATCCGGCCTAGACGCACAGTTCAGGACCCACTACCCGAGATCCGCCAGTTTTGACACCGACGGCGGGCACCCTTCAGAACATCCTTATAATAATTCTTGGGCTTGTGATGCTCTTTCCCCGGCGGTGGCCCATCCTTCACAAGCTTCTCCGCATCCAGCTTGCCCCAGTGCACCTTAGCACGGGCAAGGGCCCTACGGGCACCTTCAATGCAGACGGAGTGCTTGATGTCTTCAAGCCTTGGACAGGCCTCCACCAGCCACCGCACCAGCCCGAAATAGCTCCCAAGAAGAGCCTCTCCAGGCCACAGCCAAACTATGAGGCCCTTCATGGCCTGTTCGGCCACCTTGTGGAGGTCGACCAGTTGCTTCAGCTGGTCGCTCAGGGGCACGGGGTGTCCGGCCTCAGCATACTGAGACCAGAACACCTTCTCCGTCGAGCTGCCCTCCTCGGCTCGATAGAATGCGGCGGCATCGGATACACTCCGGGGAAGATCTGCGAACGCTCCTGGAGAGCTCCGGATTCGGGTAAGTAACAGGTAACTCACGTTTATGTGTTTGCTTTGCATCAAGAATGCCTTACCCGCCGCTATCTTCTTCACCTCATCCAACTCCTGGAGGGTCTTCTGGGATTCGGCCTTGGCAGATTTGGCATTTTCAATAGCCACCGCAAGCTCGGACGCTTGCGTCTTCGAGTCACGCTCCAAACTCTCATGTTTTTCCATGAGAGCCTGGAGCTCTTGTCGCACCTTGCCAACCTCGGCCTCATACTTCTCCCGCTCGGTGCGCTCCGAGGCTGAATTCTTCTCGGCCTTGTCCAGTGCTTGCTTAAGGGTCGCCACCTCAGACGTGGCCCCTACAATAGCCATGATAATCCTGTCATTTTTCGCAATTGCACCTTTTATATATATATATTTTTAACAAGGTATTTCTTACCTTCATTGTCCTCGAGCTGCTTCTTGGCATGCTCGAGCTCTTGCTCGGACCTTTCGAGGTCCTGCTTCAGCGTGTCCAGTTCCGCAGTCAGAGCGGCGGACGCAAGCAGGGTAGCCTGCACATGCATATTGACTCATTTTTGTTAGACTCCTGCGAATTATATTTGATCCTCTATTCGGCTTTTCTTCTCGAACGCCAAACAGAGCATCAGGGGCTACTGTCTATGTGGTACTATTATTTACACTTTCTTTACATACCTCGAAGCCTGTTAAAAGTCTTGTAAAAGCATCAGTCAGTCCGCTCTTGGTGGACTGAACCTTCTGGACCACCACACTCATAATAGCACGGTGCTCCTCGTCGATGGAGGCGCCTTGGAGCGCCTCCAACATATTGTCCGGCGCCTCCGGATGGACAGAGGTCACCAGCACAGCGGGCTTGCTCCTCTTGGAAGGAGGTCCCCCGCCGGACTCTGGAACCTTTGAAGGTTCTGGAGCGGTGTCCGGCCTAGGGCCGGACTTGGAGCCCTGGGGGGTTTCATCCCCCTTACTCCTGGAGTCCGGGAGGTCGTCTCGCGGCGCCTCCAGGACCACCTCCTCCCGGATTGGAACCTGTTGGGATAACACTTCGGTGTTGTCCGTAGGGCGGGGGGAGGAAGCCGTCGGAAGTGAGTTCACATCCGACGAGTCCAGTGAGCCGCTCGACGATGCGTTGAGCCGGTCTTTGGGTGGGCTGCATCAACACATTCGACATAAGGGAAAGTTGTGCAATAAATGAATACTATGAATTACTTTGGTATCCGGATACTTACGATTTTGCCAGGGGCTTGGCCCTGGGCGCCCACTCCTCTCTGTCGTCGTCGGCGTCGGTGGAGTAGTCCGGAGAAAGGGTTTTCCCCTTCTTGGACCCTCCGGCCTCCCCAGTTGGGGCGGCCTTCCTTTTCTTCCCTTCCCCCGCTGGAGGGGGAGGGGTCTCTTCTTCCTCCTCCTCGTCTTCATGGGAGGAGTGCGCCTCGGATTCGTCGGATGGTGAATCCGACACCTCCGGGCGTCAGGCACTCTTTCGAGTCCCCGTGGCCTTCTTCTTGGCCCTCTTCTCCGGCACCACATAGGGTGCCGGAACCAGCAGCTTCGCCAAGTGAGCATCCGCTGGGCCTTCGGGCAAAGGAGCCAGACAGTTGATCTATCCGGACGTCACCTGCCAATCCTGTCAAAGGAAAGGGAGTTTAAATCCCGCATAGAGTCAAACTATGGAAAACTGATACCCTGTATAAGGAAAAAAACAGCTTACCGCGAGCGTGTGACGCTGCGCGCTGAATCCGCGATCCTCGGTAGCGGATGCAGGAGCCTCGGTGCCCTTGAAAAGCATCCTCCAGACCTCTTCATACGTCGTGTCGAAGAGCCTGTTTAGAGTTTGATGCTGCGTCGGGTCGAACTCCCACAGATTGAAGGCCCGTCGTTGACACGGGAGGATCAGGCGGATGAGCATAACCTGGACTACATTGACAAGCTTGAGCTTCTTGTTCACCAGGGTTTGGATGCATGTTTGGAGTCCGGTCAGCTCTCCTTTTTTACCCCAAGACAGGCCTGTCTCCTTCCAGGAGGTGAGCCGCGTAGGGGGGGCGGATCGAAACTCAGGGGGTGCGACCCATTCGGCGTCGCGCGGCTCGGTGACATAAAACCACCATGATTGCCACCCCTTCAGGGTCTCCATAAAGGAGCCCTCGAGCCGTAGGACGTTGGCCATCGTGCTAACCATGGCACCGCCGCACTCCGCCTGGCTGCCGCGCACCACCTTTGGCTTGACGTTGAAAGTCTTAATCCATAGGCCGAAATGGGGGCGGATGCGGAGGAACGCCTCGCACACGACGATGAACGCCGAGATGTTGAGGACGAAGTTCGGGGCCATATCATGGAAATCCAGGCCGTAGTAGAACATGATCCCCGGACAAATGGATGCAGAGGGATGCCCAATCCGTGGAGGAAATGGGGGAGGAATACCACCCTCTCATGGGGCCTAGGAGTGGGGATGAGCTGCCCCTTTTCGGGAAGCCGGTGCGCGATATCGCTAGCCAGATATCCGGCCTTCCTTAGCTTTTTGATGTGTCCCTCCGTGACGGAGGAGACCATCCACTTGCCTCCCGCTCTGGACATGACTGGAGAAGGTTGAGGTGGTAGTGCGGACTTGGGCGCTGGAGCTCGAGTGCGCAATAATGGATAGGCAAAGGAGGAAGAAGGCGTGGGTGAAAAGGTGGATCCTTATCCCCTTCTATGGGTGGACGCGACTACGTGTCCCCACCAGCCTGGTAAAACTCGCTTATCTCCAAGCGTCGTAATCAATGGCGCGGTTGGGTTACCCACGCCCGTATTGATGAGAATCCCGGAATAAGGGGACACGATCTCTGCTTTAACAAGATGTGCCAAGGAAACCGCCTCGCATAACGCGCTAAGATGGGACAGTAAAACGGTTCGAATAAAAGCTTGGCCGTGGTGTGATGTCACACTACGGAGTACGTCAGCAGATTAGATTTGTGTAAATATTATTCTCTCTATGGCAATATGTGGAAACTTATTTTGCAGAGCCGGACACTATCTTTGTGTTCAAAATCTTCTATGAAGTACTTGGAGGAGGAACCCGCCTTGCAACGCCGAAGACAATTTGCGCGCCGGACTCGTCGTCATTGAAGCCTGGTTCAGGAGCTACTAAGGGAGTCCTGGATTAGGGGGTGTTCGGATAGCCGAACTATACCTTCAGCCGGACTCCTGGACTATGAAGATACAAGATTGAAGACTCCGTCCCGTGTCCGGAAGGGACTTTCCTTGGCGTGGAAGACAAGCTTGGCGATACGGATGTTCAGATCTCCTACCATTGTAACCGACTCTATGTAACCCTAACCCTATCTGGTGTCTATATAAACCGGAGGGTTTTAGTCCGTAGGACAACATACACATCAACAATCATACCATAGGCTAGCTTTTAGGGTTTAGCCTCTCTGATCTCGTGGTAGATCTACTCTTGTACTACCCATATCATCAATATTAATCAAGCAGGACGTAGGGTTTTACCTCCATCAAGAGGGCCCGAACCTGGGTAAAACTTCGTGTCCCTTGCCTCCTGTTACCATCCGGCCTAGACGCATAGTTCGGGACCCCCTACCCGAGATCTGCCGGTTTTGACACCGACAGAGATGTTTTAAAATCGCTAGACGCGATGAGGTATTTGTTGGCTCAACTCGAGTCACATTTACTATCCCTATGGGTACTCGAGTAACGTCGGGATGCTTTATTGCTTCCCAGGTTTAACTCGTGCCCTACTAAACTATGGAGGTATCCATCAAAATAGTTTCCATAGCGAAACTTATGATGGCAACAAAAAGAAATAACTTCTCTTTACCACATGGAACGGATATGGCAAGCACATTCTCTGTGTATCATCTGGATTGTACTACACATACGACACAACCCGTAGCACATGTTGCATACGAGGTAGTTTTCAAAAGTGTCTTGTACATGACAAACTTGGCATACTCGCCTTGGTCGTCGAGACATTGGGTTGAAACTGAAACTATCAGCAATTCCAATAGTTTATGATTATTATGATGCTAAATTCTAACAACATGTGGATGTTATGTGCACTACAAGTGACACAGGGAAGCTAATTTTAAGGCTTGCACACCTTAAAGTCTACACTAAACTACTCAGGCTCCTTGAATGCATCAAGTTGAGGTAAGTGGCTCTTCCCATCCATTGACTAGACTATTCAGGTATTCCATGGTTCTAAAAGACATATCTACATGATGGTTTTAAGTGTGTGCTTTATTCACACGAAACAATTGGCTCATTATCTTGACATCAATTTCAAGCAAATTGAATGGATAACATTGCAGAATTCTCCTTGAGTGCCTTTCTGTATGGCCCTTGGATTGAAGTTTAGCAATTTGTCCTAATGTCTAGACTACAAGGATTCGGGTCTATTGCAACAAAATTGTTCGTTGCAATACATACTGATTTGTGGCGATAAGTACTTATTGCCACGAAACAGCATTTGTTGGCAGCCGTTGCGATTGGACGCATGGTAATAGGTTATTGCCACAAAAAAGCAATTGTGGCAATAAAGTATGCTATTGCAACAGCCATGTGGGAAGTCGCCACATGTTTTCCCGTGGCAACACTCATCTGATGCCACAATTTATTTTGTGGAGATAGCTTTAATGCAACATGTAATGAATCATGACGACTAATAGCTCATGGCGATAGACATTTGTGGCAACAACCTATGCCAATGACCCTCGTTTCGTGGTGCATACTGTTCCGTGGCAATAGTCAATTGTGGCAATAAACTATGGCAACAATCCTTGTTTTCATGACATTAGGCATTTTGCCACGAACCGCTACACTTGTTGCATTAAATTATGGCAACAAATATTCCAGTCGTCGTAACAGGAAATTGCAACAAACTAGTTTTGGCGGTGATAAATAGGTATCACAACAGGTGAAATGTTTGTAGCGAGAAACTATTGCGACAATTTAAATTTTCGTGGAGCTAACAAGTGGCAACCAAAAGTGGGTTGTGGCAACAGCCTATTGCAACCTAAAAAAATACAAGCATTCAATTACAATATTCAAAATCATACATATAATATGTAGATTCATAAAATTCATAATTCTGATAGCAAATATCCATCAAATGAAACTCAAATGTAATTTAGCCATCCTAATCAATTGCCAAGACTAAATTGTTCGTGCTCTAGAGTCCACTCGAGCTAGTTCTTTGGATCCTGCAATCAAGAAATTAAAAAAATAGTTCTAGTTAATGAGTCCAACATAACATACGCCATACAATTATTCCAGCCCCATTGTTAAAAGGAACTATCGCCAGACTAACTGGAGTAATACTGTGTAAGCAAGCAAGCATGTAACTAGGGGATCAGAACAGTTTTACAAGTGTAAATGTCTAAAGCATAAGCACAAGTACATGTACTAAAATCTTTCACTATTGATTTAAGTTGTGGCTCAATCTATAGTTTCAGTTAAGTTCATGTCCCTAGCTAGCACACTCATTTTTTTTAAGTTGTGACTCGATGCAGCAACAATGCATGGTGAAAGAGAAGACGCAGCTAGCTAATTATGAAGGCCAATCACATGCTCACTTGAAAGTGGGCCATGAGTTTCAGGTTCTTTGTTTTCAACATCTTAAACGTGCTTTGTCCTAAAAACGAAAAGAACAATTATAGGTGCGGTAACCACTGTCAATTGCTTTGGATTCATGCAAAAAAAAGTCCGGGCAAACATAGAACCACGCCTCATGGTGAAAAGTAAACATATTGCATGTCAAAAGACAAAGTTGTACTAGAGGAGCGTCAATTAATTTGGATTGGAGGAGCAGATATAATGTTACCTTGAACTTATCCGCAGAACCAGCTTCTGCATAAGCCTCAGCAGCTTTGGAGGCAGGTTCTTGTAGACCAAGGACTGGGCAACGAGGGTCGTCAGCACCTGCATGGTAATCGATAAATGAAGCTCCAGCCGCAAGAAAAATGCTCAATTAACATTAATTTTTAAACGAAGGGTTAACAACAGTTCTGGCTCAACCATAAAATCATAAAACAAAAATATATACTGAAGACTGGAAGCCCAGCCCTGACAAGAGCTCATTGAACTCATAAAAGAGAAGTGAGATACTTTTTAATATGTTGGGTCGTGCAATAACTATTGGACGAAGCAGAAGCACTCAATAAGAAATATGATTGGTTTTACCATTTAGGAGGAGTGGACATGGTGCAATCAGAGGAACTGAGTAGGGAGCATCAAACTGTTAAGCCATAGAAGGTGCTATCTTGTCCCAAACCTGGTAAAAATATGTCAATACACGATCGTCAAACATTTACAATGGAACAATCAGAAATAAATGTCAAATAAATCAGATAGTCACCTTTTTCACAACCTCTGCATCTATTTCACTCTTCCCTGAATCAATTCTTGCTTCTACAGGAAAGACAAAACAACATAGATACTTATATGTAAATGTTCTGAACTGATACAATATATTCAGCTGTGATCTATATTTTTCAATGGTGTGTGCCCAATCTTAAAGAGGATGCATGGTATCTAACCTTCAAATAAATGCTTAATGCTATCAACTCTAGCTTGCCACATGTCATTATCTACTGCCCATTGAAATCCCTGTAGCCACCACAAAGAGCAGTGCTTTACTTACATGGGACAAATCACAAAACTATGTGCACCCATAAATTACTGCTGTGTGTACCTGAACACCAATTATTGGAAGAACAACATTGTACCGTGTATCCACAAAAGCAGCAAAGCATGCATGCATTCCTGTATTCAGCTCCAAATAAAAAAGATAAATTTTCTAAAAGTGAAGTCTATGTATTAATCCAGTATCATGATGCAATCATGATCTATAATACCTCCGAGTGATTAACCAGCAATCCCTATCCTAGAGGTATCGACATCGTCCCTTGCACTAACATAATCTCCAAGCTTTATCAAGTCCCACACCTGCACATGTTCCTCACTCAGTATCGCAAAAAAAACAGGCACAACATGTTTTGAAGTATGATATACCAGGTCATACCATAGAAGACAATCATAAGGAGAGAACCAGACCAAAAGAATAAATCCAGAATTCAACTGAAGTGCCAACCCAGATAGTGTAGTTATGGCACCAGTACAGCTGGACTAACACCAAAAACAGTGGTAATCCAGAGCTAATACTTAATCAGAAATAATTCCAATGCAATCCCTTGTTAACCTTCCCAAGCTGCCTCCGCAAGGCCGCTCTGTAACTCATCAAGATATCACCACCACTATGTGCTAGCTTTGCTTCCTTTCGTAGGATTCAAGAACAGATTCACATACATCTCTCATCATTTTAAGTGCAGCTGGCTTATCAGTCACATTATTAAAGCCTAACTTCTCAATGAGCTGCTACAAAGACAACACGCCGGCAATAGCAGATATTCTTCATACCATTATTGCTTCACAAATAAAATAAATATTGGTACTTTTTGGTTTGATTAGTACTCATACGCATACAGTTGCAGAATTATGTAGAGCAGACGTGAATACTAACATCTCATATTGAACTCCTCGTGGCCTTCTAGCTCTGGGTGTCACCATCACGATCACCCATCGTCTTCATCATCCGACATCTTCACAATAAAATCAGAGTAAGAAACATTGTAGTCATGAACTACATTATGCGAAATTATCAAAAACAAGAGATACTACATTAGCAGTGCATGGCTCCTCCATGGCCGCCCGGAGGAGGGGAGCCAGACGACGCCCGCTGGCTCGACTTCGCCCAAACGTAGACGCCGCCAAGGGAGGGCGCACTGGCCGGGGTTCGCGGTGGGCAGCACGGGGAGCGGGGCGCTGCCGAGGGATGTTGCCCTGTGACGCAGTGGACGAGGCGAGCGGGCGGCGCGCTCGCGAGTATCCCGCAACGGACGAGGGGCGGCGGCCGTGGGCCGGGGTCTCCGGCAGCGGGCGAGGGCGACGGCCTCTGACAGCGGGCGGGGTCGCGCGGGTGTCGGGCAGCCGACGGGGCGTGCGGCGGCGAGCGGGCATGGCCGAGGACACGGAGACGCGGCCCGCATCGGAGGGTCCGAAGGAGAGGGAGGAGGGCGAGATCAAGGACGATGACTCCTCGTCGGCGGCACCGCGCGGCTCGCTGGGCAAACGCCGCATCCGCTCGACGACGCTAGGATTTCTGGACGTTCTAGGATGGGAGGAGATCGGGAGAAAGAACAACCTGAACCAGGGACGAGAGCTCCAGATCTAATCGCCGGTGAAGACGCGTGTGATTTGGTTTAGAATAGTAATCGTGGGTCGTTAGGAAGGGTCTTTAGCGGCAAGATAAATACTCTAATTTTTGGTGGGAACACAAAATATTGGCGCAAACTACAGTAAACCAAAATTATGTGGTGGGAAAGTAATTTTTTTGGAGGGAATGTTTAGAATAATGAAATAAGTTGGAAAAAATAATATTTCAAAGCAATATGAGATATATATGTTGCTAAATCGTCTCACGATCGTCATCTTCCCTCCGAACTAGATCGCGAGATTCCTGATGAAATCGTCCCACGTCCGTCATCTTCCCTAAGTTCGGCGGTAGGCGGCATGCGGGAAGCCCGCATCCATGGCCGGTGGAGAGGCTCGAGCTCGCGGGCGAAGGTCGGGTAGAGGGACAACGGAACTGCTTGGTCAGCACCGAGGATGGAGGAAGCGGGCGACGGGAGCCATGGCCGACCAGGAGCGGCGTGCAAGGTCAGAGGGGCGGCTCGCCAGCCGGGGCTTGCCGCCCGGGTCAGGACGGCACGAGCTGCAGCCTGGTAGGGGTGGCCATGGCGCGAAAGTAGGGTCGTGACCGGTGCTAGCGCGTTGTCGCCGGACGACCCGGTTGTAGGTACAACCAGGTTTGCACTACAATTTCAAGAATCATCAGCAAAAACTTGGCTAGTTTTGAACTACAACTCACAGAAACCTCATGTGGCCCTCACTTTAAAACTACTAGGTAATACTCTTGCCTTGGAACACAAGTACAAATGGGATGGGTTGGTGAGACGGTCGATCTATGTCAGTCTCGATCTCACATTTTGATCTTGAGATGGGGTGATCTCAACATCTTTCATCTTACCGAATAGTCCATGGAGGGTTACTCCGCGCCAGAGTAGGTCCAACATAATCATGTCATTTTTGTTTCAACGAAAAACATAAAAATTCAACTATGTATATTAACAACCAATCCAATTTCGTTTTGAGATCTGTTGTGTTAGCAACGTGTTGTTTCATCATGGATCTACAATTATGTATCTTTGTTTACTCCCTAGTTGCCGTGACAAAATTGAAACTTGGGATATATGTCAAATATTTGTGCCCTTGCCCGTCAAATCCGCCCTGCATCGGATACACGCACGAGGGGGTGAAGGGGCCTTGGCAACACTGCCGCTGGCCCGGCTTCACCCGGTCACGCCCTCTGGCAACGACAGGGGAGGGGAGGAGCAGACGGCAGGGCACTGGGAGGTCTCTAGGGATCCCTCCCGTCGTCGTCCGCAGCTCGCGCCACCTGGTGCTTGGGACCACGGATCCGGTGAGATAGCCGCCGCTACCAAGACCCAGCACACCCCACCACCGGAGGCCACATCCGTGTCATCCACCTCCCAACGTAGCCGCTAGGAAGCCGGATCGCGCTGTCGCGACCCACCGCATCGCGACGCCCTTATCCGTCAGATCTGTCCGGCATCGGATCCATCCACGAGGGGGCGAAGGAGCCCTGCCGCCGACGTCCTTGTTGGAATATCATGGTTTAGTTGCTATATCCACTTCTACTCGTATAATTGATGCTACTGTTGTAGTTTAATTTAAAAAAATCATCAAATTTGAAAATAGTTCTTCAAATTTTAAAAAAAGTTAATAAATTTAAAAAAGTTCATTTACTTCGAAAAAAGTTCATTGGTTTTTGAAAAAGGTTCATTTATTTTTTTAAAGTTCACAAATTAGAAAAAAATCATCAATTCTGAAAAAAGCTTCACGAATTTGAGTAAAAGTTGATGGATTTAAAAAAAAAGATTCATCAGTTTTAAAAAAAGTTCATAAATTTGAAAGGAATCCGCACATTTAGGAAAAATGATAAAGCAAGAAAAAAAACAGAAATACAGAATAAAAACGGCAGGAGAAAAAACACAAAATAACAGAACAAATAAAAGAAGTAAAAAAAGCATGTATATCACAACCGATGGGATAGCCTAGTGGTTTGTGTTCTTTTCTTTTGTACGGAGATATCATCGGATCGATCTTGTCAGCTGCACTTTTTCGTGAGTTTGACGAAAAGAAATACAAAATTATACAACTATGACCGGATTGATCCTGTCAGCTGCACTTTTTTTGTGATTTTGATGAAAAGAAATACAAACTTATACAAAATTATAATACAAAAAAAACAGATACAAAAAAACGCAGCGGACCAAAGTATACAAACATATACGTCTGCTATTTTAAACAAACGGCGCAATGGAGCAGCGGCCACTTGAGGAACGGGCGCACTCTGCGCTTCTGCGCTCGGCCGGCCCATGTAAGGTGAGCCCTTCCTCGAGCGCAGTTAACTGCTCGGTCGGTCCCCCCTCGACGGTTGACTTTTCCGAAAAAAGAAAAAAAAAGAGAAAAAACAGCAAAAAGATAAAACAATAGTGATTTTAAAAATTTCACGGTTTTTTAAAAAAATGTTTACGAAACTGAAAAAAAGTTCACCAATTTTGAAAAATGTTCATCGAAATAGGAAAAAGTTCATCAAATTTGAACAAAATGTCATCTAATTTTTTTCTTAAAAATTAAATTATTTCCAAAAAAGTTCATTGAATTTGAAATAAAGTTCATCAATTTGGAAAAAAGTTCACAGAAAATGAAAAAAGTTCATTATGTTTAAGAAATGTTCGTTCCTTTTTGGAAAAATAAACAACAATATGAAATAAAAGAAAAAGAAAATAAAATCCAAACTAAACTAAACCAGAAAGAATTAAAAAAAAACCCGGCTTCAGCGAACTGAATAAAGAATAAGAGGTCCAAAACGGGGAATACGGCGCACAAGCAGTGAGGTAGTCCAATTGGTTGCGCAGGTAGTGGCGGAAAAAAGAAGTGTCGAGTTCGAATCTTCATGTCGTACTTTTTTGGAAATTAACTGAAAATGACATAAACATGTAAAAATGGGCTAGCCCATGAAGGAGCGACGGGTGTGCGCCGATGACTGTAATGGGCGACGTTTAGGGAATGCTGGTTCTTGCGCGTTTTTCAATCCCTTTTATTTTACCGAAGTTTTGCAATTAACTTATGGTGTAAAAGAATATATATGCCTTCCGTAAGTACTAAGAACTAACTCATGTACTGGCGTAGTGGTCAGAGTGCTTGAGCAGTAAGTGGCCTCTCCAGGTTCAAATCCTGGCAGGAGCACTTGCGTTTGTTTTTTGTAAATTTTCTTCTTTGGGAAGACTCCTTTTTGGCAAATAGGGGATATACGTGTTATTAAATAGTAAAAACTAAGGGTTTTTTTCATAAAAGAACATGCCATGTTAGCACCTAACAGGCGGGCCCAAATGGTCAGATACATTATCAATACGCTGTTATACGCAGTTTAGATCATTTCGTAACAGACTGCCCCAAACATGATACTGATATGTAAAAATTACAAAAAGTGGTACCAATCTGCACGTACTGCCCAGTTGTGATACTTCCATGCAATTAACTCATTTTCGATTTCCATATGACAAGTCCCTGTTTTGGCAGAAATAAGGATGGCAGTTTTACCCATGGGTACGGGTACCCGCGGGTACCGTACCCGTATGGGTAGGGTATGGGTAGACTTTTATACCCATGGGTAGTACCCATACCCTACCCGTTAAGTCATGGGTAGGGTACGGGTATAGCCTTGTACCCGCGGGTATACCCATACCCTGCCTAGTTGTGAACTAATGTTAACATATCGTCAATTAGTCATGTAACTCATCTACTCCTATTAACTTATGAGTATGTTTGTGATTTTTATATTTTGAGAGTGGTCATGTACACATCTGCCTTGTTATTGAGCTGAGATAACTGATATTTTTGTCAAATGTGCTATCATTGAGTGTAAAATTGTGAACAGTTTATGTACTATTTGTTCTACCCGCTGGGTACCCAATGGGTACGGGTACTCGTCGGGTATGGGTAAAGTTTCATACACATGGGTACGAATATGGGTAGAATTTTGTACCCACTGACTATACGGGTATGGGTATGGTATTGCTCTACCCTGCCCATACCCTACCCATTGCCATCCTTAGGCAGAAAACACTCTAGTTTTAAAATGGCAACAACTTAACCATTTCAAATCCAAATTTAACAAATTAAATATATATTCCTATCAAGAAAGTGTGTCCTATCCATTCATAAACTTTTTCCATTGTTTTGATTAATTGAAATTGGTGCAATTAAAATAATTACTCCTTAAAGCTTGCAAAAATCATAGCTTAATATTTATAAATTTGAATAATATATTTTTTCACTGTTTTACTTATAACTAATGCAATGGCACACTGATGTTACAATATATTTCCGAATATTACCAAAAATAGTTATTCTGTTGAAATACCTGGTCTCCATTACACCAAATTTTCTTCTTTGGGGAGACTCTTTTTTAGCAAATAGGGGATATACATGTTATTAAATAGTAAAAACTAAGGGTTTTTTTCGTAAAAGAACATGCCATGTTAGCACCTAACAGGCGGGCCCCACTGGTCAGATACATCATCAATATGCTGTTATACACAGTCTAGATCATTTCGTAACAGACTGCCCCAGACATGATACTGACACATAAAAACTACAAAACGTGGTACCAATCTGCATGTACTGCCCCAGTTGTGATACTTCCATTCAATTAACTCACTAAGAACTAACTCATGTAGTGGCGCAGCGGTCAGAGTGCTTGAGCCGTAAGCGGCCTCTCTAGGTTCAAATCCCGACAGGAGTACTTGCGTTTGGTTTTTGTAAATTTTCTTCTTTGGGAAGACTCTTTTTTGGCAAATAGGGGATATACATGTTATTAAATAGTAAAAACTAAGGGTTTTTTCGTAAAAGAACATGCCATGTTAGCACCTAACAAGCGGTCCCCAATGGTCAGATACATCATCAATACGCTGTTATACGCAGTTTAGATCATTTCATAACAGACTACCCCAAACATGATATTGACACGTAAAAATTACAAAAAGTGGTACCAATCTGCACATACTGCCCCAGTTGTGATACTTCCATGCAATTAACTCATTTTCGATTTCCATATGACAAGTCCCTGTTTCGGCAGAAAACACCCTAGTTTTAAAATGGCAACAACTTGACCATTTCAAATCCAAATTTAGCAAATTAAATATATATTCCTATCAAGAAAGTGTGTCCTATCCATTCATAAACTTTTTCCATTGTTTTGATTAATTGAAATTGGTGCAATTAAAATAATTACTCCTTAAAGCTTGCAAAAATCATAGCTTAATATCTATAAATTTGAATAATATATTTTTTCACTGTTTTACTTGTAACTAATGCAACGGCACACTCATGTTGCAATATATTTCCGAATATTACCAAAAGTAGTTATTCTGTTGAAATACCTGGTCTTCATTACACCAAATTTTCTTCTTTGGGAAGACTCTTTTTTGGCAAATAGGGGATATACATGTTATTAAATAGTAAAAACTAAGGTTTTTTTTCATAAAAGAACACGCCATGTTAGCACCTAACAGGCGGGCCCCACTGGTCAGATACATCATCAATACGCTGTTATACACAGTTTAGATCATTTCCTAACAGACTGCCCCAGGCATGATATTGACACATAAAAATTACAAAAAGTGGTACCAATCTGCATGTACTGCCCCAGTTCTGATACTTCCATTCAATTAACTCACTAACTAACTCATGTAGTGGCGCAGCGGTCAGAGTGCTTGAGCCGTAAGCGGCCTCTCCAGGTTCAAATCCCGGCAGGAGTACTTGTGTTTGGTTTTTGTAAATTTTCTTCTTTGGGAAGACTCTTTTTTGGCAAATAGGGGATATACATGTTATTAAATAGTAAAAACTAAGAGTTTTTTTTCGTAAAAGAACATGCCATGTTAGCACCTAACAAGCGGGCCCCAATGGTCAGATACATCATCAATACGCTGTTATACGCAGTTTAGATCATTTCGTAACAGACTGCCCCAAACATGATACTGACACGTAAAAATTACAAAAAGTGGTACCAATCTGCACGTACTGCCCAGTTGTGATACTTCCATGCAATTAACTCATTTTCGATTTCCATATGACAAGTCCCTGTTTCGGCAGAAAACACCCTAGTTTTAAAATGGCAACAACTTGACCATTTCAAATCCAAATTTAACAAATTAAATATATATTCCTATTAAGAAAGTGTGTCCTATCCATTCATAAACTTTTTCCATTGTTTTGATTAATTGAAATTGGTGCAATTAAAATAATTACTCCTTAAAGCTTGCAAAAATCATAGCTTAATATCTATAAATTTGAATAATATATTTTTCACTGTTTTACTTGTAACTAATGCAACGGCACACTGATGTTGCAGTATATTTCTGAATATTACCACAAATAGTTATTCTGTTGAAATACCTCGTCTCCATTACACCAAATTTTCTTCTTTGGAAGACTCTTTTTTGGCAAATAGGGGATATACATGTTATTAAATAGTAAAAACTAAGGGGTTTTTTCATAAAAGAACATGCCATGTTAGCACCTAACAGGCGGGCCCCAATGGTCAGATACATCATCAATACGCTGTTATACATAGTTTAGATCATTTCGTAACAGACTGCCCCAGACATGATACTGACACGTAAAAATTACAAAAAGTGGTACCAATCTGCACGTACTGCCCCAGTTGTGATACTTCCATGCAATTAACTCACTAAGAATTAACTCATGTAGTGGTGCAGCGGTCAGAGTGCTTGAGCCGTAAGCGGCCTCTCCAGGTTCGAATCCCGGTAGGAGCACTTGCGTTTGGTTTTTGTAAATTTTCTTCTTTGGGAAGACTCTTTTTTGGCAAATAGGGGATATACATGTTATTAAATAGTAAAAACTAAGGTTTTTTTTCGTAAAAGAACATGCCATGTTAGCACCTAACAGGCGGGCCCAAATGGTCAGATACAACATCAATACGCTGTTATACGCAGTTTAGATCATTTCGTAACAGAGTGCCCCAAATATGATACTGACACGTAAAAATTACAAAAAGTGGTACCAATCTGCACGTACTGCCCCAGTTGTGATACTTCCATGCAATTAACTCATTTTCGATTTTCATACGACAAGTCCCTGTTTTGGTAGAAAACACCCTAGTTTTAAAATGGCAACAACTTGGCCATTTCAAATCCAAATTTAACAAATTAAATATATATTCCTATCAAGAAAGAGTCTCCTATCCATTTATAAAATTTTTCCATTGTTTTGATTAATTGAAATTGGTGCAATTAAAATAATTACTCCTTAAAGGTTGCAAAAATCATAACTTATTATCTATAAATTTGAATAATATATTCTTTCACTGTTTTACTTGTAACTAATGCAATGGCACACTGATGTTGCAATATATTTCCGAATATTACCACAAATAGTTATTCTGTTGAAATACCCGGTCTCCATTGCAACAAATTGGCTGCCTCGCGCAACGGAATTTGTTTGTCGCAATATCTCTACCATATTGCAACATCGATGTAGTTTGTTGCAATAGTTAGCCACTTTTTGCAACAATATTTGTAACTAATGCAACTTTACACCGATGTTGCAATATCTTTTTGAATATTGCCACAAATAGTTATTCTGTTGAAATACCTAGTCTCTGTTACAACAAAATGACTGCCCTCACGCAATGAAATTTGTTTGTCACAATACCGCTACCATATTGCAACGCCGATACAGTTTGTTGCAATATGAGGCCTGTATTGCAACAAAGTTAGTATTTATCGCGACGAAACTAAGTTACGGCAATATGTGCCGCCTATTACCACAACTGGAGAACTTGTGGTAATATTGCGCTTTATTGCAACAAAACATAGTTATAGCAATAAATTTTGTTGCAATAGACTGGAATCCTTGTAGTGAGCTATCCAAAGAGTTAAGCTCATTGCATTATCTTTACTTAGGAATTGCAACTTACCAATTTTACGTTGGAGTCATACAGTTTTACACGCTCATGACAGAACTGCATAATATTATTCCCCTCTATCTTTGATATGTGGATATCTATCAAGTATTTCCCATCTGCAGTAATTTGGCCGCATACCGATATCACCACCCGGCATACATTATTGGCTTCTCAACATATAGCTAGGATCTATGTGAGGAATAACTGTATTTCCTCAATACCTCAAGCCCCTCGCATGGGGAGTTATTCAAGGCCAGTATGCTGATTCAATGAGGAATATTTCCAGGCATTAGGGGGAGATTTCAAGTACCATAAAGAATGTCAGGAAATTAATGGAATGTTCAACACATTTCTGCCTCAGATCCACGTACTCAAAGATCTGAACCATGTGTTCAGAAGATTTTCAACACATTGCAAACAACCTGCCAGATTCATTTACTGACTATAAAGGTGTCACGCAATCGTACAATCTTGCAAAAGTATGCCTGAAAGAGTGGAGGTACCAACAAAATCCACTCCACTCCCCGTTCAAGGTAACAGGGGAGATGTATGGCAGAAGTACATCAGGATTCGGCTTCTCGCAAGCAGAGGATATCAAGGCCTGTGAATCAATAAATGCAAGTCAACTTTACGTTGATAGACACCTAATGGGTAGTATACACCCAGTGGACGGGAAACCTCCACCAAACCAGGTCATAGTGCACACAATGACCGGGACATCGGAATACCCAACTCAGTTGCATTGGGAAATCACGAGCAGTCATCATGGGTAACGATATTTCCATCAACTATATATTGATTCTGGAGAATCATATAACCGGAAGTATACAATTGTCGACATACATTTCTCAACTAGATTGCAAAAAACCTTTCAAATGATTCAGATCCAAAGACCATGGCCATGGCAAAGTGTGAACAACACTCGGACCGAACTCAAGCAAAGGGTATAATCTAGGTAGAAATGATCTTGCTCAACAATGGGAAGGTATTCATAAGCAATACCTACACCAGTTTTCTTCTGGAAACGGAGTTGAGAACAACGAGGTGGTGAAACAAAGAGCAAGTATTGTAGCACAAGGGTTCACGCAGATGCCCAACTATTCTCCAGAGGTGGAATCTCTTTCCGATAACTTATATCATTGGCAGTACAAAATCATCTATCTCTACAGTTGATAGATGTAGTGATTACATATCCATGTGGATCACTAGATTCAGACATATATGATTGATTCCTGATGGAATCTCGATTCTGAATCGAAATACAAAATGCAACATACATTGTGTAAATTCAGTAAGTCATCATATGACTTATTATTGTCAGTACATATGGTACAACTGACGTAGTGTGATCCTTATACACAAGGATTACTCCTACAATGATGATTATCCATGTTTGTGTGTGTGCAATGACGACACATGTAATCATCTAAATGTCGGAGTTTAAAATGAAGGATTTGGGTAAACCAAAATACCGCTCGTTACTACAAATTGAGCACCTTCATTCATACATTATGGTATACTGTGTTGTCTATATCCATAATATATTGGAGAAATTCATTGTGGATAAATCTTATCCATCCATAACTCTCATGGTAGTTCATTCTCTAGACGTAGAGAAAGATTTATTTAGACCAAGAGATGATGGAAATGAGATATTGGGACTCAACGTTCCATAATGCCATTGGATCCACCAAACACAATTGATTGGTACTCAAGAATATCTTTCGATATCTCCAAGGCATCAAACATCTTGTCCTGGTTTTTCAGTTTCACAAACATGTGAACACTGATATCATTGGATACATCGATCAGATCCCCACTATGCCAGATCGTAGACAAGCTTAGTGTTCCTACTAGGTGTGGTAGCCCTCTCATGAAGAGTCTTCGAAACAGACATCATGACTACATCCACCAACGATTATCTCAACGACAATGTTTCTTGTGTTGCCCGGATGCAAACAGGTTACATAATAAGCAATATCACTATATTGTATATCTTGCAAGTCAAATCATGCAACTGATTTGTTCACCAAGTCTCTACCAACTTTTACATTCCAGGAATGTGTTCATGGAATTGGTATATGACGACTTCAGAATATGCAAGAATCAGGGGGAGTATCTTCCTAAATTGTTCCTGTTCAATGCATCATATTATACTCTTTTTCCCTTCATGAGTTTACTATACAGGTTCTCATAAAGGTTTTTAATGAGGTAATATCAACACAAGATTACATGTCATACTTTCAGTTTTCCCCACCGGGGTTTTTACAAAAGCACATACGACATATTTATTGTTCTCTAAATTCTATGGGTTTTCTCATATTGAGTTAAAAGAGACAATAACCATTATATGTTGCATCATTTTCTCCTTATTTTTTCCACTGGGTTTGAAGGAGTTTTAGCAACATATCAAACACTATACTCCTCACATTTTTTCCACATGGTTTTTGGAGGAGAACTTAATCAAGATGATGGATCCTTATGCAGTCAAGCGGTGATTAGGGGGAGTGTTAAGAATAATTAATCCTAGATTAATTAAGGGATAATCCCCACTTGTCAGACACATGTAATCCCATCTCGTGGGAACCGTTGCAGCGGTTATTCCTGGAGCGTCGCCTCCGAAACCGACATATGTATCGCGTCCGCTCCTGTTGTATATAAGGATCCGCTTCCATCAATAAAGATAAGACTTGATTTGCGATTCACTTGATTCGCTTTAACCTTCTAACAATGTTGTTTGCTAGATGGCAGTGGCAGCTACTTTGTATCACGAAACAGAGAAGAAGCCATTTGCTTTTAGCCATTGTTGGATCATATTGAATGGAGTGCCAAAGTGGACACAACTTGTGGCCGATCTCAAGGCCGACAAGAAGAGGAATGATGGCTCAAGCTACCACCAATCAATTGGACGTTGGACGATGAAGAGGATGATATTGTCTTCAAGAATGGAAGAGCCACCGTGCCAAAGGATAGCCAACAAGTCATGTGAAACAAGTGGGAGAAGGGAAGGGCCTCCCGTGACGCCGCGACTACAAAAGTGTCCTCGTACATGGATGAGCATTTTTTTGGTGAGGGAGAATAAGAAAGAGGAGAGGTACAAGCTCAGGTTGGATGCGCAAAAGTAGAGGATGGATTGAGACCGGAAGAGGGCGGATAAGAAGCTGAAAATTGAGAGGGAGAAGATCGAGTTAGAGAAGTAAGAGGCGGAGATCAAATGGGAGATCGAGAAGGCCAAGACATTTGGAGAGATTGCGCTTGAGAAGGAGAGGTTGCAACTCGCACGGGAAGCGGAGGATGCGAAGGTCATGTTGGCAGACGGAACCCTCTTGGATGAGCATGCAAAGAAGTGACTTGCGGAGAAGAAGAAGGAGATCAACGAGCTTAGGGAGTACGAGGCGGCGAGGGTGGCTGCGGCAAGGATGTAGGTGGAGCATGCATCCCTTATGCATGCAGAGCAGGAGGCAAGGATGGCCTCAGAGCAGGGGCATGGACGGTGTTCGACCAATGATCCGGCCGGCTAGCGAGGCATCCATCACGCTCGGACATTTATTTCATTTTGGCATGTATGGATTGTTGCACTATGATTTGCTTTGCTTTGTTCTAAACTATTGAATTCGAAAAAATTATCGTATGATCGATGTGCATGGATTGCATGGATTTGAGACTACACATTTGAGGTATGTGGATGTGCGGCAACCCATTTGAGGCTCCGCGCCGCCACGCCCGGCGTCATCGGCCTGCGTCAGCCACCGCCGGGCGAAAGGATGACACCCCCCCCCCCCCGCGCTGGCAGGCTTTGCCCCTCAGCGCTCCCCGGCGACGACGAGGAAGGGGGGCTGAGGCCAATGGCTAGGGTTTGCCCCCTCCCCCAGTCGCTCGTGTGAGCGACACGTGCGGGGGGAGGGGAGGTCCCTCAAGCACTATTTTGATGCTTAAGTGCTCTTTTTCAGTTTTTTCGTTCGCTTAGAATAATGCTGTTTTTTTAGTGTGTGATTATATCAGATGTTCTGGAACGGACTATGTGTGTGATTGAGGGGTAGAATGGTAATCGAACCATCACGACGGCGAATCCTCTTTAATAATAGGAATTAAAATATTCCATCTAATTTTGTAAGTTAAATCTTTGCGCACTTGAAAGTTGAGAAAAGTTTGGAGTTGAAATCTGAAAACACTGCTCCTCGAAGCCCAACAGCCACTTGTAGACCCTGGCGCGCACACCTCTGACCTCCCTGAAGAAACCTTCAAGCTAAAAAAAAACCCTCTGACCTCTCTCTGGTCCCGTGCTCTGGCCCTTCACTGGCGGCGGCCTCTCCTTCGCCGCGACCAGAAACAAGCTGCACTGTGAGAACCCCGTCCTGCACCTCCACCCTTCGGCCCCCATCATTTTTCTACTACCATACGCATGGTTGTGCTCAATTGGCCTTGCCATTTTTCCTTCCAGATCTGAGCTCAGTTCCTCATCCACGCTAAACCTCTACCGCCAAGTAGCCGCCGCCTCCTGACCTGTCGCCACGGCCCTGCCTGCAGGTCTGATTTCTGGTGAGTTCCATGCTTTCTCTTCCTGCTTAATTTCCGTGTGCTGGGAGCCACCATTTTTTCGCTTTCCCTTTGCTGGAAGTAGGGTGTGCTATGGTTAGGACTACCACTGTGCTTGATTTAGTATGTATACTAGTAGATAGAATGCAATGCTACCAATGGATTGACGCATGCAGTATGCCATCCTATTTCTTTGTAAAAGTTAATTTCAGCATCCCTCGATTAAATGTCTTGTGAGTACATATCTCAGTAACCCATTAGTAAATCATCAGATGGATTTTCATTCTACTTATTAAACACCAGAAACAATTTGTTCCCTTGATTTGTCTAGGTAAAAGTAGGTCCGCGGCATCCTTTTTGTTGCAAAATCTAGCTAAGAGTAGGAATGACATGAGATGCATGAAATTCAAGGAATACGAGTGATAGAAAGTGCTGGGTTAATAAGTTGATTTGTTACTAGTGAAATAAAATGAAATTGTCAGTTCGAATGGGATGAAGTTCCATATCAACTATTTCCTTTTGCCTTATTTTTTATCATTCATTTCTGATAAGTGCCAAATTTTCATTTCGTGTCAGTAGGCTGACACGAAGACATGGACCTTCGCAAGGAAGTTAACGCTGCTAAGTTAACTGATGATCTAGTGGTCGATATCCTCTCCCGCTTGACATACAAGGACTTTTGCCGCTGCAAATGTGCCTATAAGGCCTGGTCTGCCTTCTCCTCCGATCCAGACTACCGCAAGAGGCTGCCCAAAAAAGTAACCACTGGACTTCTGTACCAAGCCCGCAATAAGTCTGCTATCCCGCTTGTAAGCCTTTCCCGAGATGATGGAGAAATCGATGGAATTCTTGCTGACGTACCACACTATGAGCATTTAGAGTTTCTTGACTGCTGCAATGGTCTAGTCCTCTGCAAGTACAAGAGCAGCTATACTTCTCCAGGCATTTGCCGCTTTGTTGTGTGCAACCCAGCAACACGAGAGCGGAGAATACTTCCTGATACTTTTGTTGGGACTGATAGCTACCGTCGTACAACTATTTTGGCCTTTGATCCTTCATGGTCACCACACTTCTATGTCTTCAACTTTAATCGCATTCATTTCTTCAGTTTGGTGGGCAAACTTGAGATGTATTCATCTGCCGGTTCCACGTGGCTTGTGGATGATGAATGGGATTCTGAGATAACTTTTTCATGGGGGAAGCCTCACTTATTTCTTAATGGAATGTTGTGCGTGGAGATTAGGGGCAACAAGTTTTGGTGTTTGAAGGTTTGGAGACATTGAGCGATGGCATACTGCCCTATCATTACACCATTGACTTGCCATTTGACTATGCACCCGTGAGTAGTTTTACTGATGGCTGCATTGCCAGATAGGAGTGGTCATTCCATTGTAGTTTGGACTTTGGAGGATTATGCTCATCATTTATGGCATTGGACCCTGAAGTGCCATCTTAACATGGCAGATGCATTTGGAAGGAAAGACTTGGTTTGCTACGACAATGGAGGCATCGGTGGTGTCTCTGACTGGTTTTGGAACTGCGATTATCGGATTCTCGCTCTCGAGTTGGAGAGAGAGCTTGTTGTCCTCTCTGACCATAAGACAATGAAGCTTATCTCTTACAATATCAGCACCGGGGAACTTAACGAGATACGAGACGGCCTTGAGGGGTATCGGTACTATGTGCCATGCTACTCAGAGCTTCTAGCCCAAGAACCTTCGGTGTAGTGTCATCTTCTGCTATCAGTGCCTCTATGACCGTTCCTATGCTCTAGATGCTGAACTACCTTGTGTAAATATGCTAGTCGGTGAACCCTGTCATTTTATTTTGTTGATGCAGGGGTGATATGCTACCCTCCTGCACTGACGAAAAATTATTCGGCATGTGCCCCGGTTTACTACCTTATAAGTTTGTTATATGTAAGATTACATGTCTTTCTTAGGCTCAGTATCATTGTGGTGTTTTTTCATGTGCAATTGTTTACATCTGTTTGTGGATAAGATCTCATTTTTGTAGATAGAGCCTGATATCAGCTACTTGAGTTTGCAATACAACTCTACATTACACCTGGGACTATATGATGCTTTGCTTTTGACAAGTATACTGTTACATCAGATTAAGCAGAAATATTCTCTGCATGTGTGGTACTGAAACTGGATCGAGTGAATGTATTCTGTGAACCAAGGGATATGCATCCCAACATGGCATATGCATGATTTTTAGTTGGCAACTTCGAATGACACATCCCAACAAGGATGCCACCAGCTGAAGCTATTGCAAGTACTCCCTCCATCCGGTGAAGAGTGAACATCTAGAGACTTTAGGACAAATTATGAAGTCAAGTAAAAAATGCATTGGAAAAATGCAAGCCACCATCTCTCTCCTCTTTAATTAATCAGTCCCCAATGAGCTAAGTGCATGTAGAAATTAAGAAGACCATGTGTAGATTGTTATTGGTCTTGATTATCGTGTGATGAGAGAGAAGTTCTTTTTTCTACTTTAAAGTGCATTGGGAAGATAGAAGTACACTTTTTTGTGGACAAATTTTAAAGCCAAACATACACTCTTTATCGGACGGAGGGAGTAAAGTGTTCCAACAGAAAACTCTGCTTCTAACTAAAGATTAAGGAAAGATTCAGATAGGCTTCCTTTCTTGGTCTATTGGAGATCAAATAATAAAGGCCTAGTTTTGCTAATGAAATTGTCAAACATGCTGTTATATTGGTACGGTATACATTGGCGTATATTGACGTGTCATCCTTGACCCGCACCAGGAGGTAGTCAGGATAGATATAGGATAGATATACATGAGTTGTTTCTTTCTCTCCAAGTTCTATCTTCTCCCTGAATATCTCCTGTATCCAAACTACTTTGTATGCGCTGTACGGGAGGTGCGCCCCGCCTATATTAACACGTACCCGTCGGCCTCAACAGGCAAGACGTTTCCAGCTATTCGCACATGGTAGTCAGAGCTATCCTTTTCCCATCAAAGCTCCCTGCAAACTCCATCTAGCCCTAGCCATGTCTTCCACCTCCGGCGCATCCCAAACCAGCCTCAATAGCCAAGTTACCGAGAAGCTAACCCGCACAAATTATGTGCTATGGCGCACACAAGTCATCCCTCAGCTGCGCGGCGCCGGTGTCTACGGCTACGTCGACGGCACCCAGCCGGAGCCGGCGAAATTCCTCGTCACCACCAAGGACGGCAATGAGGTTTCGTCAACGCCCAACCCTCTCCATCCAATCTAGGTCCGGGAGGATCAGCAGGTTCTGGGATACCCGCTGAACAACCTGACACGTGAGGTGCTGCTCACGGTGACCACGGTCACCACCGCGGGCGCGCTCTGGACGACGCTCGCTGGGATGTTCTCGTCTCAGTCTGCCAGCCGCATCAATAGCATACGAACGTCCCTCATCAACGCGCAGAAGGGGAGTCTCTCCGTTGCCTCCTACTTCGCCGCCATGCGCGGCTATGCCGATGAGCTAGCCGCCGCAGGCAAGGCGATCCCCGACGACGAACTCGCCTCCTACATCATCCATGGGCTCGACGCCGACTATCAGCCTCTGGTGTCTGCCCTCGACGCTCGCGTGACTGGGGTAACCCTTGATGAACTCTTTGCCATGTTATCCAATTTCGATCAGCGCATGGCTCACTTCCAGGGGGCCGGTGGCGGCGGCTTCAAATCATTCGCGAACGCGGCCACTCACGGGCGGTGCGGCGGCTCTCGCTCCCGTGGCTCCTCTCGCAACAAGGGCAGGTCCGGCGGCAGCAACCGTGGCGCTGCGCCACCCCAATCTGGTGGCCGAGGACGTCGCGGACGCGGTGCTGGTGGCGGCGGCAGGAACCGTCCGGACACCCCTAAGTGCCAGATTTGCGGCAAGGTCGGGCATACAGCAAAAGATTGCTAGTACAGGTATGAGGAGGACGACTACGACTCCCAAGATGAAGAAAAGGTCGCTGCAGCGGCTGATGGCTCATATGGTGTCGACACGAACTGGTATGTTGACAGTGGTGCTACCAACCACATCACCAATGAGCTCGAAAAAGTAACCATGAAGGAGAAATATCGCGGCAAGGATCAAATCCATACTGCCAGTGGAGAAGGTATGAGTATACGTCACTTTGGTCACTCAATATTTCATACCCCTCATCGTAATATTCATCTTAGAAAAATTCTGCATGTTCCTAGTGCCAACAAGAGTCTTCTTTCTGTCCATCGAATTGCCCTTGATAATCATGTATTTCTTGAATTTCACCCTTACTTCTTTTTGATCAAGGATCAGGCAACGAGGACAGTTCTCTATCGAGGTAGATGCGTTGGTGGCCTCTATCCGTTTATTCCGGAGTTTCGAAGACCAAATAAATATGCTTGTGGTGCTATCAAGCTCTCGTCCACACGATGGCATGATCGTTTAGGACATGCATCTTTTTCTTTAGTTGAAAAATTACTTAGGAAAAATAATCTCCCGTTTGTTGGTGAGCGTCATAATGAGACAATTTGTGATTCATGTCAGAAAGCTAAAAGTCATCAGTTGCCTTACCCTATTTCTAGCAGTGTTTCTACCAAACCACTACAATTGATCTTTTCTGATGTTTGGGGTCCTGCCCCTACTTCTGTTGGCAGACACACTTATTATGTTAGCTTCATCGATGATTTTAGCAAATTTTCTTGGATCTATCTTTTAAAGAAACGGTCTGATGTGTTTCAAGTGTTCAAAAACTTTCAAGCTCTTGTTGAGCGAAAATTTGACAGCAAAATCATCGCTGTCCAGTTAGACTGGGAGGGGAGTACGAAAAGTTAAACTCCTTCTTCCAAACACTTGGTGTCTCACATCAAGTGTCATGTCCTCATGCTCACCAGCAAAACAGGTCAGCAGAACGCAAGCATCGACATATTGTCGAGGTTGGCCTTGCCTTTCTAGCTGGCACATCCATGCCTCTAAAATTCTGGGATGAAGCGTTTTTAACCGCAGTCCATATCATCAACATGCTCCCTAGTCGTGTTATTCATAATGAAACTCCGATAGAAAGACCTCTCCACACCAAACTAGACTATAAGTCCCTTCGTGTATTTGGGTGTGCATGTTGGCCTAACCTTCGTCCCTACAACAACCGCAAGCTCATGTTTCGATCAAAACAGTGCGTATTTCTTGGTTATAGCGCACAGCACAAAGGTGTCAAGTGCTTAGATGTTTCCACCGGGTGAGTGTACATCTCCCGTGATGTCGTTTTTGATGAAACCAAGTTTCCATTTGCCGATCTCCACCCAAACGCCGGTGCACTACTTCGAGAAGAAATTCTCCTCCTACCCCCCATCTCACTAGTTTTGACAAAGGGGGACTAAATATTGATGATCATTTGTTGACTAACTCATCTAATGGCATGCATGAGCTTTGTGTTGATGAAACAGGAGAAAATTGTGAAGCAAATAATCAACAAGGTGAAAAATCCGGGCCATATTTCATGTGTCCCGTGGCAGGAGACAACGCGCCAGGGGATAGATCCCACTTGCGATCGGCAGCGCAGCAGCAGCAGATCAGATCCGCCTCGGGATCGGCAGTGCAGCCGCTGACCAGATCCTCCTCGGAATCTGGTGGTGCAGGGACGCCAGGTGCAGGCGTGCGCGCCACCCCGCCAGATGCGCGCGTCTCCACCACCGACACGTGGGCCCTCCCCGACATGCGGGTCCCTCCAGGCAGCACGCGGTACGGCGTCACGTATCAGCGGCGCGGATCCGCGCGGGTCTCTGAAGCTGGCCCCACCGGTGCTGACCAACCGACCGGACCACGCAATGATGAGCGGTCCCCCCCTTGGGATCTTCTGCACCCACCCATGACGAGGCGCCTCAGCCAGCGACCACAGAAGATCCGGCCAGCCCCACGCTGACTGAGGCTGCTGCTGCACCTGCTACTGGGTCCGCGGCAGGATCCCCCTCGGGATCTGTTGCTGATCCATCCATGCAGCCCTCCGGATCCTCTGTGGCTGCGGACTCTGTAGCTCCTCCTTCGCGACGAACACGGCTCCAACAAGGTTTAATTCAGCCTTTAAATTATAAACATGTAACCAAATATGGCTTGGTCTGTTCCACAGGAGAACCAGATGAGCCAGCGACTCTTGATGCAGCACTTCGTGATGATAAGTGGAAGAAGGCAATGAATGAAGAATACATGTCATTAAAGAAAAACAAGACCTGGCACTTGGTTCCTCCACAGCAAGGTAAAAACTTGATTGGTTGTAAGTGGGTTTTTCGGATCAAAAGGAGATCTGATGGAACTATTGATCGCTATAAGGCTAGGCTAGTTGCAAAAGGCTTCAAACAGCGATATGTTATAGACTATGAGGATACATTTAGTCCTGTGGTAAAAGCAGCCACCATTCATCTTGTTTTGTCCATTGCTGTTTCCAGGGGATGGAGTCTCAGGCAGCTTGACGTACAAAACGTGTTTCTTCACGGTGTTCTGAAAGAGGAAGTGTATATGAAACAACCTCCTGGGTTTCAAAGTAAGAAAACTCCCTCCTATGTGTGCAAACTTGATAAAGCATTATATGGATTGAAGCAAGCTCCAAGGGCGTGGTACTCACGTCTTTGTCACAAGATGCAAACACTTGGATTTATCCTCTCTAAGTCAGACACGTCATTGTTCATCTATAACAGATCCAATACATGCATATTTGTTCTCATCTATGTTGATGGTATAATTGTAACTAGTTCATCCGATGAAGCAATTAAAGGAAGTGCAGACTTTGCGTTAAAGGATCTTGGAGACTTGCACTACTTTCTTGGAATTGAGGCAAAGAAGCATTCGAATGGACTTCACCTTTCTCAAGCTAAGTATGCAACTGATCTGGTTAAAAAGGCAGGACTGCAAGGTTGTAAACCTTCTCTCACACCATTATCAAGCTCAGAAAAGTTTTCACTTCTCGAAGGTACACCTTTGAGTCAGGAAGATAGTACAAAATATAGAAGTCTAGTAGGGGCTCTTCAGTACTTAACTCTTACCAGGCCTGATCTTTCATTTGCTGTCAACAAAGTTTGCCAATTTTTGCATGCACCTACTACTGTTCATTTGACAGCTGCAAAGCTTACCATTAGATATGTTAAACATACTCTGAGTATAGGTCTGAATTTCAGCAAGTCATCCTCTACTCTTGTCAGTGCTTTCTCTGACTCTGATTGGGCAGGCTGCCTGGATGACAGGCGCTCCACAGGAGGCTTTGCAGTATTTTTTGGACCTAATCTGATATCATGGTGTGCACGTAAGCAGGGTACTGTCTCTAGGTCAAGCACTAAGGCAGAATACAAGGCACTAGCAAATGCCACAGCTGAAATCATATGGGTTCAGTCTATGTTGAAAGAGCTTGGCGTAAAAGGCAAACAAGCTCCATGCTTGTGGTGTGATAACCTTGGTGCTACTTATTTTTCTGCCAATCCTGTGTTCCATGCCAGAACAAAGCATATAGAGATAGATTTTCACTTTGTCAGAGAAAGAGTTGCTCAAAGACAACTTGACATCCGGTTTGTGCATTACAAAGATCAAATTGCAGATGGATTCACAAAGCCCCTGCCCACAAAGAGCTTTGAAAACTTCAAGCATAATCTCAACTTGATGAAGTTGTGATTAAGGGAGGGTGTCAAACATGCTGTTATATTGGTACGGTATACATTGGCGTATATTGGCGTGTCATCCTTGACCCGCACCAGGAGGTAGTCAGGATAGATATACATGAGTTGTTTCTTTCTCTCCAAGTTCTATCTTCTCCCTGAATATCTCCTGTATCCAAACTACTTTGTATGCGTTGTACGGGAGGTGCGCCCCGCCTATATTAACACGTACCCGTCGGCCTCAACAGGCAAGACGTTTCCAGCTTTTCGCACAGAAATCAGTCAAAATTTCACTTTCTTTTTTTTCGAAAAGGGGTTACCCCGGCCTCTGCATCCTAACTCCTTTTAACCTTTGAATGCAGGCCTGAAGTTTCAAGATCAAATGATGGAGATTGCGCCGTGCCAAACGAAGGTTAGCTCATTAAAATCTGTATATCTAATTTGCACACAGGATACACTTTTTATGAACTCTTGCCTCCTCCAGGGGCTACTTGGTTATACTTGTTTCGTCACACTATGAGTCTTGTCGAAATTCCACCACGTGGAGTTTGCACTGGTTGGCGCAATGTACTTCATTTAGGCGATTACATAAACAAGTATACACAGTAAAGCAGCAACACAACCAGATTCTTGGCCCATATTATGTGTGTCCATGGTTTCAGAAGCAGCCACAGGACCAAGGGAGCTTCCCCGTCGACCGGATTTTGGCCGCCTTCTCCCAGACTTTGCCCTCGGCGTTCCTTTTCTTGTCCTCCGCCGACAGCCTCGACGCGGCGGCCACCTTGCTGATCCGCTTCATCTCGTCGTTGTACTCCTCCAGCGCCTTTGCTCTCTTCCTCTCCGAATCGCCCTGCAATTATGACAGCCAGAAGACCGAGCTATGAAAAGGGAATAATGGCAGAACAGAGCTAGGAGGAGGAATTCCGAGCAGCAGCAGAGAACCTCTTTGGGCTCCTTCTGGCGCCTGGCCTTGGCCTTCTTCTCAGTCTCCCATTCGGCTATGGTTTCCATCGTCTCGTTGTACCTGGATATGAGTGTTAGCTAGCTAGCTAAAACTTGGCACTGTAACGGTGATTAAAATTCAGAAGATTATCGGTTTCCACAGGTCTTCTACTCACCGCTCCTTGATCTTCGCCAGCTCCTCCTTCTCCCACGCGGCCGCCATCCTCTCCGCCTCGCTGGAATAAACCATTCCTGGAGGCCTGGCTGCCGGTGGCGCCCTCTGATTCGCCGGCTCCTGCTCGTGCTTCCAGCTCTGTTTCCTCTCTCCTGGAAACGAGGTCGTCGGGTTAACCCCGGGTTTCGCCCTCTGATTTGCTTCCTCCTGCTCAAAGTTTCTGCTCCTCTTCTTGTCCGGTGTTTTCCTCGTGAAACTTGGATTGTCCTTCAGGTTCGGGACGGAGTCGACCACCTTCCCTACCACGTTCTGGCCTGGAGTTGGACCTCCTGGCTTCTTTGGCGCCGGTTTCACCGGCCTCCTCACCGAAACATTCGCTGAAAAGTTGACCATGATTTAGCAGTAGAATACACAAAACACATTGCCATACTTGATTTGCCATATGGTGATTTTGTCCACGCTGTTTATGCACGCATCCCTTACCTCCTTGTTCGTCTTCGTCGCCAACTTCAACGATTTCTTTGTTACCACTAAACAATCTTGAGATTTTGCTTCCTTCAGTCGGCCTTTTCATGCTTCCGCCTCTCCTGGGTGGTGATCTCGGCGGCGGGGCGGCTGTGGGCTCATGAACTGTTACACGCTTCTGCCGAGATGCTGTTTTCTCTGGGATAGGCTTCTGCTGAGGTGGTAACTTCTCTTCCTCCATTGCAGCAATGGCATATGCCACTGCCGCCACCGTTGCTGCGTACGCGGCATCGTATTCTTCACCTGCATTCATTTGCCCCGAAGATATCAACTCCACATTCATTTATTCATGATCACATTCAGAGGTCAGACCAACTAAAATGCAGATTTTGATGGTATACCTCTTCCAAAAGGCGTGCCTCGCTGTCGCTGTGGTGGCATTGCCATGGCCTGCCCGCTGCCCTGATCTTCCTGCCCTACACCAGAAAACCGGACCCTGCAAAATAGCGAATCAGCTTTGCAACAGCTTCAACTGATCCTGCAGATACTAGCCTACCACGGTGCAATGGGCAATGGCTGACTCCCCATTTTTTCTGAAATTCTGAAACATATGGGGAAAAAAATCTGTAGAAAGCAGCAATGCCGATGCTAGAAACAGAGTTGTAACAGGTTCCCTTGAGGTGATACCTCGATTGTCTCAATCCACCGTGCATGGCGCACAACCGAACCGTGGGAGAAGAGAACCAAGGGCCTTTTGTTCTGATGCGCAACCTTATGTCGTCGGACTTACAAGCCTATGTTCTAAGCTAAGCGTTGCAGCACATATATATACATATGGGGACATATGGGAGAGAGATAGATAGAAAGATAGAAAGAGAGAGAAGGAGCGAGGCACGAAAGCTGTTATCTTGGAGGCAAGCAAGTGGGATCGCTTTTGCCTCGTTAACAAGTATTTGAGAATCTGCTGGACTCCTTTTGCTTTGCAGTGTGGTTAGCTGCTAGCTACTGCCATCATTATTCCTCTACCTCTTCTGGATATTTGTGTGCCTGTTAACCCCTGACGTAGTCTTTTTGCCTTGTCATGCAGATTTTAGCTTCATTCCATGTCCGGAGGTTTCTTTTTTCTTTTTGAACAATCCGGAGATTTCTATATACATATAATCAAGTCAGCAACGAAAAGCCTTGCTTGCAAGTAAAGATTCTGTGTGCTTTGTATACTGATCATTGATCAAGACATGACAGGAATAATGCGTTGTTGCTAGATATTCGTTCATGGGGTCCACAAGTTATTCACCCAAAGTCAGTCGACATTGTGTCACTAGCCCATCGGTTTGAAAAGCCGCTCTCTCTCCCTCCCTCCCTCCCTCTCTCTCTCTCTCTTCGTTTTACAGATTTTGAATTCAGTTTAGCAGACAACACCCGCCAATACTCTCTCTCTCTCTCCCTCTTCTTTTTACAGATTTTGAATTCAGTTTAGCAGACGACACCCGCGAATCATCTTAAAGATGCGAGTCAATTACATCACCGGTGCTCGAACTTGACGCGAAAAGTCACTTTAGTGCTAAAACTTGCGAAGTACATTGAACCGGTGCAGCAACTTGGCTTAGACATGCAAATACGGTGCAAAATGCAACTAAATACGCCCACGGGGCTCATCAGGCGTGACAGCATGGCGTGGGTCCACTGTCAGTGACCCAAGTTGAAGACTTTTGGCCCCCTTCTTTGCAAAAACACCCTCAACATTTTTCTACTCACAAAAAAGCCAGTGACATAGGTACAAATAATTAGTTGTCTCAGCATCCTACGTACATTATATGACAAAAAAAATTTGGTCAACTGCGGACTCAATCCGAGGACCTGTGGTACAGGGCGTGCGCAACTAGCCACAGCCTTGGGAATTTGTTGTCTCATATGAATACATATCTTTTATACAATTTTCCTTAAAGAATATAAATTAAGATTTTTGACACGTACAAGTTAAAAAAGATGGCTTAGGAACTCAAACTAGCGACCACATAAAGACCTGTAACCGATCCTTCCACTCCAATTAGAAAATTTTCATGTAATTTCATAAAATACTCAATTATTAATTTTATACTATACATATAATTAAATTAAGAAATATACAAATATTTGTATAAGTCATTTAAACAAGTTTGTATATATTCAAATAAATGCTCATATAAGTAAAAAAATCACAGTTTTACTAAAACTAGTCATCCTTTAGAAAACAATTATGTTGGTTCAAGAAGTTGTTTTAATAAAGATTGTGTGTTTTCTAAAAAAGCATGTATTAACACACAAATAGAAAAATATATACAGGTGTGTTATATCGGCGTGTTATAAATATTATATACATAACAATGAAATAACTTACTTAAAATTATCACGTATTATTTTGAAATATTCATGTACTTAGTTTATGAATTATAAAAAATGTTTGTATAATTGACGAATACAAATATTTCTTAAATTATAATTCATAAATATTGTTTTTCAATTATTGAAACGTTTAAATAATTATACACATAATTTTATAACTCATAGGTATGTCCTTTAAAATAATGTTAGTATAATAAAAATATATTAATAATGTAGAAAATAAAATGTTGATACGAATATTCAATAGTGTTAATACGTAAGTTATGTAAAAAAATTATATAGGTCACAAGTGAAAATTATACAGAAGTTGATGGTCATAAATATTTAGTAAATGTTTGTATTCAATATTTTGTATAATTTAAATATGAGCCACGAGTGTACAAAAATGTTCGTATTCCTTAAACATTTTGAATGCTTTTATTTACTAACCATAATTTTTCATGTATAATATTTATAGCATAGTAATGTTTGAACATTATTTTATTACTTACTACATGTATTTTGCAAATATCTTGAAAACAATTATCGCGTACAAAATGAGCCGCACTAACTGCAGTCCATGCCAAGTGAGCGTCATTGTTATAAGATATTTAGGCTAGCTATCCAATATGTCCGAGGAAAATGTTGGGGCTGCAGTGGCTAGTACCTTCAGTGTGCATGTTGCCGTTCTCATGTTTAGACGGAGTAAGACTAATTTTTGTGATTATTTACAATTTATACTACTGACTGGGGCCCCAGCTCGCTGGGGCTTCCTTGTTGAAAAAATAACAGGGCACACGCCCTGCATCTTGCGTCCTGACAATGGACCCATGCCACCCTGTCACGTCTAGTCAGCCCTGTGGGCATATTCAATTGCATTCTGCACCGTATTTGCACAAGGAAGCTAAGTTGTTGCATCCATTCAATGTACACCACAAGTTTTAGCACTAAAATGATTTTTCGCGCCAAGTTCAAGCACCGGTGGTGTAATTGACTCTAAAGATGCAGACTGCTACTTCCCCCGTTTCTAAATATAAGCCTTTCAGAGTTTCAATCTGGACTACATACAGATGTATATAGACATATTTTAGCGTATGTAGTTCATATTGGAATGAATATCCATTTTCCAAGCCCAGGCTCATCTGCACCCGGTCAAGAAAAAATTCACAAAAATACAAACAAAAAATCCTTTTTTTGCATGGTAGATAATTTGGTGCGTGAGGTGCGCTCTAAATTTTAGATCATTCATTTGGACATATGAGTAGCTCTCAACAAAAGAGACAAATTGGGTCTGAACAATACATAAACAGTAAACTTTTTTACAGACCCCAAATTTGTATTTTTTGCCGAGAGCTATTCAGATGTCCAAATGATCCGATATTTGGAGCGCACCTTATGCACCAAATTATCTATCATGCATTTTTTTGAATTTTTCTAGTATTTGTTTTGAATTTTTTCTTCATCATGGGTACAGATGAGGCTGGGCAACAAATCACTGCTATCATATTAAAATCTCTAAAGAATCTTATATTTAGGAACGGAGGGAGTACATATTATTGATTATTTAACAATGTCAAGGGAAGGGAACTTGTTCAAAAATCAAAGTAAGCAGGCACAAACATTTCCCATAACGGTTATGGTTGGTAATGGTCATAACATAATAATCAGTAAAGCAGTGTGTTGGAAAGGGTGCCGATCAAAACTGGTACTCCCTTTGTTTTTATTTACTCTCCATAGTAGAGTTGACTGAAGTCAAACTTTATAATGTTGGATCAAGTTTATAGAAAACAATATAAACATTTAGCATAACAAATCTATATGATGTGAAAGTATATTCAATAATGAATATAATGATATTGATTTGTTATTATAAATGTTTATATTTTTATTTATAAACTTTATAAAAGTTTATAAAGCTTGACTTTGATCCATTCTAATACGCGAACTAAACAAAAATGGAGGAAGTACGGAAGTCCGTGCATGTATCAAAGAGTTGTTCATGTATCAGTATTCAGTATTAAAGTACTCCCTCCGTTTCTTTTTAGTCTGCATATAAGATTTGGTCAAAATCAAACATTGTAAAATTTGATCAACTTTGTTGGAAAAGATATCAACATCTACAATACTAAAGTTATAGGGTTAATTATCCTTTTGCCCTCAGTGGTGTCCATGTACTCAGTTTTGCCCTCAGATGCGAATTGTGCTCAGTTTTGCCCCTAGTCCGTGCGCACCGACTCGTTCCGTGAACTCTGCCGTCTCCGTCAGGTCAATCTTTTGACTCGGCCCTTACAGGTGGGACCAGGCGGCAGAGATGGCCAATTTTATTCAAACCGTTGCACGCGTGGCTTGTGGGACCCAACAGAGAGCCGTTGAGCAGAGAGCCGTTGGCGGGTGTGCTATATAAGCGGGCGACAGCGGCGGTGACCACGGCGACAGAGAGCATGGCGGTGCCACGGCGAGAGAGAGAGCACGGCGGCGGGAAGCTAGTTGTGGAGGGCGCGGCGGTGGGAAGCTAGCAGTGGAGGGCGCGGCGGCGTTGAGATCCCCTTCGACTCCGAGCTCCATGTCTTTCTCAAGCTCCCGCGCCACCTCATGGATGCAGAGCCGGGCGCGTGTGGACATGCCTGTCTTCGTCTGTCCATGGTGCCGGGCGGGCGTTGATCGGAGGGTTTCTCAGACACCGAGGAACCAGAATCGTCCGTTCTACGTGTGCAGCGAGAATGGGGTAAGAATCGGGGCAATTGCACCATTTTCGTGGTCGGGATCTTTGAGCAATGGGTTGATCTGTTTGGTGTTCATGCAGGTGACATGCTTCTTTCTTTGGGTCAATGCTCTGGCCAAGACTCTGATGAATGAACTGCAAGAAGAGCATGAAGAATGGTTGCGCATGCTGCCACGAATGGCAGTGGCCGCACCACGAGCTCCGGAAGAAGTGATGGAGGGCGAAGCACGCACTGACAGAGAGCTAGATGTTGAGCTTAGGATGTTGAAGAAGAAGGTTAGGAAGCTTGAAGATCAAGCACTACCAATACCCATTTGCAAATACTTTTGGGCATTTGTAGGTATGGTAATCGCACTAGTTGTAATGTTGAAAATGTATGGAAAGGCATGAATTATGGAGGAATTTGTAATCTTGAAATTGTTTGAGAAATTCACCTAGTTTAAATGTTGAAACAAAAAGAGAAGAAGTGACCAACATTTAAATATGTTGGAAAAAAGAGAAGAAATTAGGAATTCAGAAACTTTTGATCAATAAAATGCAGCTCTCTGCTCTGCCTTTCTGTCCAAAAAAAGGTTGCTCTTGGGCCAAATTCAGAGCATAGAGCCAAGTGCAGGCTAGACTAATGGGCCAACTGCATCCAATTAGGCCCATTCGGGGGTTCTCTTGCGTATTTTTCTATTTTCTATTCTGATTTAATTTAGGCAGTAAATCATAATGCTGAAACTTTTTGTGGAAGCTAATTGAATTATTCCGGAGCCAAACAATTAAGGTTAGAAATTTTTTGGAGCTGTTAATTAATCCAATTCAAATACACCGTGATTTAAATCGAAGACCAAAATGTCATGGAAAATGTGCCTCAGCTCTGTAGAGGTTTACGCCAGGTGCCAAAATAAATGAACTTTTTTAAGGGCATTACATTGAGAAAAACATAATTTGTCTAAAAAATGAAGGGTGGAAAATGCACAAAAACTTGGTGCGACTGGGGACTCGAACCCAGGACCGCGTGGGTTTGTGGTGTTTAGGGTTGCGTTGGTAACCGCTAGGACAGATGACAAGACTTTGACATGGGTAGGGAAGGAAGGTATACATAGTGAGACTGTGAATTTTTTTTAAAAAAAATAGTGAGACCGTGAATGTTTGCACACGCGTGAAAGTGGTTTTCCTTTGTTTTGCACTTAAATTTTGGAGGGTTGGAAGGTTGAAAATGTATGTTGCACTACCACATGATTTTGGTCAGAGTGGCACTTGGTTTAGGGTTAGAGTGGCACTTGGTTTATGATTTAAAGGGAATAAATTTGCATGTTAGTTCATGACTTTTTGTTTGAATGAAACAGAGGGCTTCTCACCCCCTCCGATTTTCATTAATGAAAACCACAAGTTCTCGAACTTCATGGCTTGTTTAGGGAAGAAATTATATGTTTGGGCACGGTCCTTTTTTAACACACATAATAAACCCTAATAACTTAGATAAGATGGAACACACCGTACCATTACAATAATAAGTTCACGAACAGTTCACGGATACATGACGAAATATGACACGACACGACACGACATAGAAAAGAAAAATAAAATAAAAAATGAAACATGACGAGCTTGACTCCGGGCTTGAACATCTTCATCTTGACCTCCTTCTTCCACCTTGGCCGTGCGCACCCCTTCAATACCGTCTTCATCTTCACACCACCTCCTCCTCGTCGTAGGGAAGGGAGTGCATCTGGCCTGGAGCGGGGAAGATGCGCTCGTAGTTGGTGTAGATGTTGTAGACGGTGGAGAAGATGGCCTCGCAGCCGCACCAAAAGACTTGACCGAGGAGCTCGCGCGCGTCAAACGGGTTGGTGAAGGTGACCGTGAGCAGTAGGAGGATGCCTCCGCGGTCACGAACCTCATTGAGGGTGAACATCCTCGGTGAGCCCCGTGGGAGGTGGGCATAGCTGGCTCTGAGGAAGGCGCGGGTGAGTTCGACGGAACCCCTCCACTTTGAAATAGCCCACACACGGAGCTCCCTCTCCACAAGCACGCCTGGTGGGTAGCGCAGCTCCGGCACGACAGGCGGACGGTTGAAGGTCGTCCCGTTGAACTGCATCTTCACTTGGTCTCGCTTGGGGGGGGGGCTCGGTCGCTTGGGTGTTTGAAGTTGGAGAGGATCGGATCTGGCTTGTGGGTGGGAGAGGAAGAGAGGCACCCCATTTATAGCCCTGTGGGTGGGAGAGGAAGAGAGAAAGGATGAGAACAGTGCGTGTGTGAATCCGGACACGTGTGTGTATCCGTTACGTTTTGCACACTTAATTTTTTGCACGAAAACGATGCATGGGGCGCGTGCGTGCATCTGAATCACTGCATAGCTCTTTGACCGGGCGGTGCATGTGAATCGCTGCCCTGAACCACTGCCCAGAACCACCTAGCTCGCCTAGCGCGCCTCGCTCGCCTCGCTCGCATGCATGCACGTCGCCGCCTCTCACGCATGCAAACCCACGTCGCCGCCTCCATGCATGCAAGGCCTGGAAAGGCTGAGACGGGCTATTTACTGTGGTCTCAGGCCCAGACAACGAGACGGCCCAACGGTCCATCCAGTGCGCTCAGTATTTGTTAAAAAAACAATCTCCTAGCCAATCAGATTGCATCTCGCGGATCGCCCCCCTCCTCCCCGCAGATTCCTTCTAGAAGGGTTAGATCGACGGCCCTTGATCGCCGCTAGGGTTAGATGAACGGTCCTTGTTCAGCGCTAGGGTTAGCGGGGTTTGGGAGGGGTTTGGAGCAGTCAAACCTATGTTTGACCAGATTTCAAATGAGCATAATAAATTAAATAAAAATCAGAAAAATAAAAAACCTGCGCACATAGTCTTCTTATGTCATATACTAACGATTTAAGTTGATAAACAAGCTTTACATACATTTAAATGATAAGTTCATGTGTATTGTATGATATCTCGAGTATCTCAAACTCTTGTATGAAGTGAAGAGAAGTGTTTTGGGGAAATGAACATGAAAATTTCAAAAAACTCACCACAGCTTCATTTTGGAGTGACTAAGAAGGATCCAGGCTTAGTTTTTCATTTTGATGTTTTACACTTGTTTAAATCTTGGTCAAAGTTAAGTTTGACCAGAATTCAAATGAGCAAAACAAATTAAAAAAAATCAAAAAATGGAAAAACCAGCGCACATAGTCTGTACATATAGAATATATGTGTAGGAAAGTTATTTGGCTGATTTAGACAAGGTCGAAAAAACCTTGCTTAGAAATGAGGCCGTTTACCCTACCTTTGGACCCCTCTTTTTAGCACATTTTTCATGAAAATTTCAAAAACCTCACCACAACTTCATTTTGGATTGACTAAGAAGTATCCAGGCTTAGTTTTTCATTTTGATGTTTTAGACTTGTTTAAATCTTGGTCAAAGTTAGGTTTGACCAGAATTTAAATGAGCAAAACAAAATTCAAAAAATCAAAAAAAGAAGAAAAACCATGTGCTCATTCAAACATCATCCAACAGATATTTAAACATCATGTCAAACATACTTCTAACATAGGTCCAACATCATCCAACAGAAATACAACATGTCAAGTGATAAATGTTTCATAATACAACATCATCCCTTATTCATAATGTTTCATAATTATTCATAGATAGCGTTGGGGCTTCTGTCTGTTCCTTGAGCTTCTTGCCATCACTTTGCTCCTCGTGCACCTTGTGCTCATTGTTTCTTCTCTTCTTCTCTTGGTTGTCGGTACCTTGCGCGTCTTCTTCAAACCTACCATAGAGTTGTGCAAAACATAAACGGTAATGAGATCATGTCAAGTGATAGATGTACAGTAGTATTTGACCCTTGCAAGATTTACATACCTAGCAGAACTCACAACAACAGAAGGTTGGTCACCATTTGGAGCCTCACTTGGATCATCATTTGGAGCCTCACTTGGATCACCATGATCACCATTTAGAGCCTCACTTGGATCACCATTTGGAGCCTCACTTGAATCATTATTTGGAGGATATTTTGGATCATCGTCAAAATCATGCGGCTGTTGACCATCATCATTTGGAACCTCGTCAAAATCCTCATCTGATGCAACCGGCTGTTGACCATCATTTTCATCATCTGTTGAGGCAACCGGCTGCTGACCAACATTTTCATCGAAGCCTTCATCGAAACTCTCTCCGAACGCTGGATCTACTGTGTTATCACAATACTTACCAAAATGACCAGACCCACCACACCTTGTGCACTTACGCTTCCTCGCTCCAAGTCCAGCTCCTTCGCTGCGAGGTCTGATTCGACTCTTCCTTGGTCTACCTGCTGCTCTCTTCAGAACTGGAGCGCAAAGCTTGAATCCAGGGTCCACCATGTCCCATTGTTGTTTTCCCTCCATAGCAGGCAAGGCATAAGCATATGTGGCTTTGAACCTTGCAACAGAGTAGTAATCATGCACATACTGCTGTATGTTCCCTGCTGGACCTGGGAGAGAAGTGATGAAAAACAAGGCATGAATGCATGGCAACCCAGTTATCTGCCATTGCCTACAACTGCAAGTTCTAGCTTCTAAATCCACTGGATATCTCCATTCCCTCTTCTCTTTATCCAAATATGATATCTCTGCTGTGGTACCCGAGCAAAGAGTCATGTTCATTTCCAAGCCTGTTGTCTTCTGCTTCAGTTCATTCATCACGGCAGGGATGATAATGTGGCCCATGAATTTTGCCTCGGCTATTCCTGCACGATAATGAAATTTCTGCATGTATTCTATCCTTATCCTGTCAAGCAAATCCACCACATAATGACCCTTTAGTTTCCGGATCGTTGAGTTGAAAGACTCTGCTAGATTATTGTGCACATAGTCAACTTTGCTCACTTCACTGAATTGGCTTCTGGCCCATAACTTGGAGTGGTGTGTTTCCAAGTATTCTTTCACTTTGGGATTCATGTATAACTGCCTCAAGTGGTAGTTGTGCTTCTTCACACTGCATGTCAAAGATGCTGGCCATAAATTGTCGGTATACACCTTTCCTTTGAATTTCTTCATGAAATTTGCAGCAAGGTGACGCATGCATTCCCTATGCTCTACTCCAGGGAACACATTGTCCACGGCCACTTCTAAACCTTTGCAGGCATCTGTATGAATGACCAACCCATTGGGATGTGCAATAGCCCGGCGGAGATTATGCAAAAACCAAGTCCAGCTCTCCTCAGACTCTGTCTCCAGCACACCATAGGCAACTGGAAATACAAAACTATGTGCATCAACTGCACAAGCTGCTACTAACTGTCCTTTAAACCTCCCTGTGAGAAAAGTGGCATCAATAGCCAAATAAGGCCTGCAGCCTGCCAAAAAACCCCGGCGACAAGCCTCAAAGCAGACAAAAACCCTCCTAAAGCATTCCTTGGTCTTTGTCACTCCCCTGAATGTGTACTCCACGGTGTGGTGATCAATATCTACAATACTACCTGGGCTTGTCCTCTCCACTTCACCTTTGAATGAATACAACAATTGAAAACTTTCCTGCCAGTTACCATAAATAGAATCCATAGCATGTTGTTGACCATTGAACAACCTCATGTATGGTAAATCTATCTTGAACTTATCTTTGATGTTCTTCTGCAATTCCTTTGGACCCACTTGCTGGTTTTCTTTCACCCACTTCTTTACTTCTTCTGCCACCCATCTTGACTTGGCTCTACTGATTGTATCCTTCCTAAGGGTTGATTCCTGGCATGTGTGCTTAAAAGGGTTCACTTTGACCTGAACATTAGTGCTATTCCGCATTTTAGATGCAAGCAGCCTCCATGTACAACCCTCAGTCGGACAGTGCACTCTGTAACGTACTTGATCGCTCTTGTCAACTTTGAAAGTATGTTCTACCTTGATGCAGTATGTCACAAGTGCATTTCTACACTCATTCATGGATGCAAAAACTGTACCTTCTTCCATATGAGGGTTCAAAGGGTCCCATTCAACAGCTGCAAGGTCTTCGTCCTCACCCATCGCGTCATCATCCACACGGACTGCATTGTGAGCCTCATCTTGGTTTTCAGTCCGAGGTGCCCATCGTAAATTCCGAATAACATCAGAATATAGCTTCTCTTCATCAACCCCAGAATTGTAGCCATCAGGCTCCACTTCAAGGGGGACCCTACTGCTGTTGCCCACACTTGTCAAGCCACCACGTCGCTGTGCACCAACTGAACTGTTCTAGCTAGAGATGCCATTACGACGACTTGGTTCTCCCTGAGATGTTGCACCTGCCATCCTAGGTCCAAATGCCTGCTCAAGCACATCAACCTGCAGCCTCACATGAAAATTATCTTTCTCTTTATGCCTAACAAACATGGTAGCTAGCTCTTCATCATTACTAACTGTCACCCAATTCTTTTCCCCATCATAGTATTTGTATACCACTTCATCAAGCAAACCCCAAGGATATTGGCTACAAATTACCTCCCCAAATTGTCTGAAACTCCAATTACTAGCCATTGGCAACCGATAATCAAAACCTCCTTGGTATTTCTTCTTATCCTTTGCATCGAACATGTAACGGTCCCTTCTAATGTGAACCATGAAAGCAAACCGCAACTCCATCCTAACCGGCGAAAAACAGAGACGCAATCAGCACACTAATTGGGCAAACCTACTCGAATCGAGTGTTCAAATGCACAACTAAGCTCAATCTAAACAAGAGGCAAGACTTACCCCTCGGGAATCCAGTCGTGGACGCGGCGGATCTCCGGCCCGATGCCTGCCTCGCCAAATACTCCGGGGTCGCCGCTGCTCACCATTTCTCCCTAGGGTTCTTCCTCCTAGTTCAAATAGCTCCAGCAGCCCCCCACCTTTGAGCACTCCGGCCAGGCGCACGGAAGAAGGCCGCGCCGCGGATCGAGCAGGTGGCGGGCGCCCCACCCGTGGCGTCGCAGGAAGGTGGTGGGCGTCACAGGTAGCCGTGGAGCGTAGGCGCAGGGAGGTAGCGGCGGAGCAGGCCGTGCAGCTAGTGGCGGGGCAGGTGCTGGCTGCGGCACAAGTGGCGGCGGCGGCGCAGGACAGCCGGCCGGGCGGATGGGTGTGAGGTAGAATGATTTGGGGATTTAGTTGCACCGGCCTACCTGTCAGCTCCGGACCCACGTCCATGCGGTCCCACGTGTAAGCTCCGGACCCACAACCACTAACGCCGGCGGACGAAATGGACTCAAATATGGCCGTTTGGCCTCGTCATAGTTGTTGTGCTCGGACTAGGGGCAAAACTGAGGACAATTCGCATCTGAGGGCAAAACTAAGCACATGGACACCACTGAGGGTAAAAGGATAATTAACCCAAAGTTATATGGTATGAAAGAGAATTTCATGATGCATCTAACAATATTGATTTCATATTGTGAATCTTGATATTTTTTCTATAAACTTAGTCATAATTGACAAAGATTGACTTTGACTAAATCTTATATGCAGACTAGAATGAAATGAAGGGAGTAGAAGATTCGTCAGCTCCCGCATTCCATTTTCACTGGGTATGAGCAGAAGGTTGGGTGCCTGTGCCTCCCACATCCCCAGACCCGAATCGATAGTTGTCGATACAAGGAGGGTGGGCTCGTCCGTGCCTACCAATTTTCGCAAACCTACACCTATTAGAGCATCTACAGCCAGTCATTACTAATTTAGCCCCTCAAACGCCGTCCGTTTTGACTCTCTATATTTGCTACCAAATAACCACGTCCCTCAAATCCTCTCTTATTATTCGGTCATTTCGTGGAGCATATTGTGTGCAAACTCGCAGGGCACACACGATGCCAGCGGTTGGCAAGCTAGCAAGCCAACTGCTGCGGCGGCTAGCTAGCAAGTGGATGTGGCTGCACTGCGGCGGCCTGCCCGCATGTGGCTGTGGCGAAGAGCATGCACGGCGGTGGCGCAGCACAGCAGCCCCACCATAGTGGGCATGAGTTTTGGCTTGGCCGCGGCACGGCAGCTCCGCCGGGCGCGCGAGAGCTCCGGCTTTGCTGCAATGCGCGCGAGCTCCGTCCTGGGCGCGCAAACTCTGGCCCCAGCGTGTTAGGGAACCCCGGCCCACACAAGGTTAGGCCCTGTTCGGAGAGAATCCACTTCTAGAGTTGGTGGAGTTGCAGTTGAAAATTGCGGAGCAGCTATTTCCTGACTCCACAACTTCTGAAATTTCGTGGAGCTGATGGAATTCCGAACAGGCCTTTAGTCCCCATTGCACATGAACTCTGTCACGGCGAGCACGAGCTTTGACCAGGGTGCACCAGAGCTCCGGCTCAGCAATGACGCGCGCGCTCCGCGTGTCACAAGCTCTGTCTCGGTGCGGCATGGCGGACACATGAGCCGGGTGCACGTGAGCTCCAGGGTGGCGTGGGCACAACAGCTGCGCTGGAGCAGCACGGGCGCGGTGGGGCGGGCACGGCACGATGCGGCACAGGCACAACAGCCGTGCCGAAAGCAACATGGGCACGGGAAGGTGTGCACAGCACGGCCGCGGCACGGGCGACGACTCCAGGGCGGCGCAGGCGAGCTCCGACGCGGTGCTATGGGTCTGGCGCGGCGTAGGCGACAGCTCCAGCGCGGCGCGGGTGAGTTCCTTCCCGCGGTTTTCTCGTCAAGTCGCTGTATGTGGGGTCGAGTGGAGGTGCCCGGGCGTGACCGGGTAGCCTCATATCGCCCCTAGATTTGAGACAGGTTTGAGGTACGCCGGTCAGTTCAGGCGTTTAATGAGGAAGTGAGGGGTCTGGTTATGTCACCCATTTCTTGACTGGACATTCACAGAACGGACTTTTCAGGCGTTTGAGGAGGATATATGGGTCCGGCTGTAGATGCTCTTTGTCCTGGACACATACTAGTAGGACACAGACTAGTACTTCCTACACGTATACCACGTCAAGATTAGGAGTCAATGTGGGTCGAGGTGATGAAGGCGTCTTCACATCTTCTTTCTTCTTGGGGCATCATCTCGGAGCTGGCTACAACCCAAAGATTGGTGGATGGCGGCATATTCGCCACATGGTTTGTTGAGATCCCCTACATGAGATTCACTGGAATCGACTCCGTTAGTGACGATGACATGCACCCGATGATTGTTTGTGCATGGCGCGCAAGTCTTGCATATTTCCCTTGCGAATCTTGTCGTCAAATTTGGAGTTGTTGATTGCTAACCCTCCGAAGACATGAACCGATTGAGTCTATCGAGGTCTCGCAGTGGAACGACAAGCTCGTTGAACAGTCGGGAACCTCGCCAGCAAGACCGCGACTATCTTGGGTGCTACTGTCGGGGTTGTTAATACGATATAGGCCCAAGTATATGGATGGCCCACCAAAGGCCCATGACACGTCCAAGATATGACCAAGAAGACCATGGGCCATGGGCCATGGGCCATCGTCATCAACCCATCAAAGATAAGTGAAGGAAATATGCCCTAGAGGCAATAATAAAGTTCTTATTTATATTTACTTATATCATGATAAATGTTTATTATTAATGCTAGAATTGTATTAACCGAAAACTTAGTACATGTGTGAATATATAGACAAAACAGAGTGTCCCTAGTATGCCTCTACTAGACTAGCTCATTAATCGAAGATGGTTAACTTTCCTACCCATAGACATGTGTTGTCATTTGATGAACGGGGTCACCTCATTAGAGAACAATGTGATGGACATGACCCATCAGTTAGCTTAGCATAAATGATTGTTTAGTTTTATTGCTATTGCTTTCATCATGACTTATACATGTTCCTATGACTATGATATTATGCAAATCCCTAATACCAGAGGAACACTTAGTGTTCTATCAAACGTCACAACGTAACTGGGTGATTATAAAGATGCTCTATAGGTGTCTCCGATGGTGTTTGTTGAGTTGACATAGATCAAGATTAGGATTTGTCACTCCGATTGTCGGAGAGGTATCTCTGGGCCCTCTTGGTAATGCACACCACTATAAGCCTTGCAAGCAATGTGACTAATGAGTTAGTTACGGGATGATGCATTACGGAACGAGTAAAGAGACTTGCCGGTAACGAGATTGAACTAGGTATGATGATACCGATGATCGAATCTCGGGCAAGGAACATACCAATGACAAAGGGAACAACATATCTTGTTATGCGGTTTGACCGATAAAGATCTTCGTAGAATATGTAGGAACCAATATGAGCATCCAGGTTCCGCTATTGGTTATTGACCGAAGATGATTCTCGGTCATGTCTACATAGTTCTCGAACCCGTAGGGTCCGCACGCTTAACGTTCGATGATGATCAGTATTATGAGTTTATGTGTTTTGATGTACCGAAGGTAGTTCAGTGTCCCAGATGTGATCACAGACATGACGAGGAGTCTCGAAATGGTCGAGACATAAAGATTGATATATTGGAAGGCTATGTTTGGACATCAGAATGGTTCTAGATGAGTTCGGACATTTATCGGGGTATTGGGGGGGGGGTTACCGAAACCCCCCGGGGAGTCAATGGGCCTTATTGAGCCTTAGTGGGAGAGAAGAGAAGGCAACCAGGAGGAGGGCGCGCCCCCCGAGCCCAATCTGAATTGGGTGGGGGCCGGCCCCCCTTTCCTTTCTCCTTCTCCCTCTTCCTTCTTTTCCTAGTGGGACTAGGAAAGGCGGAGTCCTACTCCTACTAGGAGGAGGACTCCTCCCCCCTTGGCGCGCCTAGAGGGTTGGCCAGCCTCCCCCTTCCTCCTTTATATACGTGGGGAGGGGGCACCTTAGAACATATCAAAGTTGATTGTTTAGCCGTGTGCGGTGGCCCCCTCCACCATAATCCACCTCGGTCATATCATTGCAGTGCTTAGGCGAAGCTCTACGCCGGTAGTTTCATCATCACTGTCATCATGCCTTCATGCTGACGAAACTCCTCCTCGACACTCAGCTGAATCTAGAGTTTGCGGGACGTCACTGAGCTGAATGTGTTCAGATAATGGAGGTGGTGTACCTTCGGTGCTAGGATCGGTCGGACGTGAAGACGTACGGCTACATCAACCGTGTTGTCATAACGCTTCCACTTACGGTCTACGAGGGTACGTGGAAAACACTCTTCCCCTCTCGTTCCTATGCATCACCTAGATGGATCTTGCGTGTACGTGGGAACTTTTTTGAAATTACTGCGTTCCCCAATAGTGGCATCCGAGCCAGGTCCATGTGTAGATGTTATATGCACAAGTAGAACACAATGGAGTTGTGGGCGTGGGTATATACATATTGCTTGCCGGCACTAGTTGATGCTTGATTCAGAGGTATTGTTGGATGAAGTGGCTCAGACCAACATTACGCGTACGCTTACGCGAGACTGGTTCTACCGACGTGCTTCGCACACAGGTGGCTAGTGGGTGTCAGTTTCTCCAACTTTAGTTGAATCGGATTGAATGAATAGGGTTCTTTTTGAAGATAAAAAAGCAATCACTATACCACGTTGTGGTCTTTGATGCGTAGATAAGAACGGTTCTTGCTAAGGCCGTAGCAGCCACGTAAAACTTGCAACAACAAAGTAGAGGACATCTAACTTTTTTTTGCAGGGCATGTTGTGATGTGATATGGTCAAGACATGATGAGATATAAATTTTTGTATGAGATGATCATGTTTTGTTATAGTTATCGGCAACTAGCAGGAGCCTTATGATTGTCTCTTTATTGCATAAGATGCAAGCGCCATACAATTGCTTTACTTTATCGCTATGCGATAGCAATAGTTGGCAAGACGACCATGTGACGACACGTTCATAGAGATCAAGATGATGGAGATCATGGTGTCATGCCAGTGACGATGGAGATCATGACGGTACTTTGGAGATGGAGATCAAAGGCACAAGATGATGATGGCCATATCATGTCACATATTTTGATTGTATGTGATGTTTATCTTTTATGCATCTTATTTTTCTTAGTATGACGGTAACATTATGAGATGATCCCTTACTAAAATTTCAAGGTATAAGTGTTCTCCCTGAGTATGCACCGTTGCGACAGTTCTTCGTGCTGAGACACCATGTGATGATCGGGTGTGATAAGCTCTACGTTCACATACAATGGGTGCAAGTCAGTTTTGCACATGCAAAATACTCGGGTTAAACTTGACGAGCCTAGCATATGCAGATATGGCCTCTGAACACTAGGACCGAAAGGACGAACGTGAATCATATAGTAGATATGATCAATATAGTGATGTTCACCATTGAAAACTACTCCATCTCACGTGATGATTGGACATGGTTTAGTTGATATGGATCACGTGATCCCTTAGATGATTAGAGGGATGTCTATCTAAGTGGGAGTTCTTTAGTAATATGATTAATTGAACTTTAATTTATCATGAACTTAGTCCTGGTAGTATTTGCATAACTATGTTGTAGATAAATAGCTTGCGATGTAGCTCTCCGTTTATTTTTGATATGTTCCTAGAGAAAAAATATATTGAAAGATGTTAGTAGCAATGATGCGGATTGGATCCGTGATCTGAGGATTATCTTTATTGCTGCACAGAAAAATTATGTCCTTGATGCACCGCTAGGTGACAGAACTATTGCAGGAGAAGATACAGACGTTATGAATGTTTTGACAAACTCAGTATGATGACTACTTGATAGTTAAGTGCACCATGATTTACGTCTTAGAACCGGGACTTCAAAAATGTTTTGAACGCCACAGAGCATATGAGATGTTCCAAGAGCTGAAATTGGTATTTCAGACTCATGCCCGTGTTAAGAGGTATGATACCTCCGACAAGTACTTTGCCTACAAGATGGAGGAGAATAGCTGAGCTAATGAGTATGTGCTTAGAATGTCTGAGTACTACAATCACTTGAATCAAGTGGGAGTTAATCTTCCAGATAAGATAGTGACTGACACTATTCTCTAGTCACTATCACCAAGTTACCAGAATTTCGTGATGAACTATAATATGCAAGGGATAACGGAAACGATTCCCAAGCTCTTCACGATGTTGAAATTGGCGAAGGTAGAAATCAAGAAAAACAATCAAGTGTTGATGGTTGACAAGACCACTAGTTTCAAGTAAAAGGGCAAGGGAAAGAAAGTGAACTTCAAGAAGAATGGCAAGCAAGTTGTCACTCCCATGAAGAAGCCAAAGCTATACCTAAGCCTGAAACTGAGTGCTTCTACTGCAAAGGGAATGGTCACTGGAAGCGGAACTACCCCAAATACTTGGCGGATAAGAAGGATGGCAAAGTGAACAAAAGTATATTTTTGCTTTCCTGTCTTCAGTAGATCCAAAATTTCCATGCCTTCTTGCGGAATCTGTTTCTCCTTACTTAGTCATTTTACCTTGGGTCTGTATCCTCTTTACCATGTAGGCGGTTTACCCTTGTAAAAACAATCTATCTCATACCATTAGTCCCCCGGTAAATCGGCAAACCCCCTTTACATTCACTGTAACAGTCCGGTTTAACAACACATGATATGACCTTGTCATTCATTATTGTATTAGTCTCCGGTTTACGCAATTTCACATATCTGTATATCTTTATTCCATTGCATCTTGCGTACCACCATGAATGATTTGTAATGTAACACCCCAGATGTGATTTACCCAATATGTAATCCAACTCTTGCCGTTTCCGACCTTAAGTTATTTTATTGTCTCGGGTTCGGGTCTTTGTCTCCGTGTGTTGTTATCATTGTCATGCATCTCATATCATGTCATCATGTGCATTGCATTTGCATACATGTTCATCTCATGCATTCGAGCATTTTCCCCGTTGTCCGTTTTGCATTCCGGCGCTTCGTTCTCCTCCGGTGGTCATTTCTACCTTTCTTTCGTGTGTGGGGATTAAACATTTCCGGATTGGACCGAGACTTGCCAAGCGGCCTTGGTTTACTACCGGTAGACCGCCTGTCAAGTATCGTACCATTTGGACTTCGTTTGATGCTCCAACGGTTAACGGAGGGACCGAAAAGGCCTCGTGTGTGTTGCAGACCAACACCCCTCCAAGTTGGCCCAAAACCCTCTCCATCATCTAGAGCGTTCGATCACGATCGCGTGGCCGAAAACCGCACCTCATTTGGACACTCCTAGCTCCCTCTATGTCTATTTAAAGACACCCCCGAAAATCTCCTTCTCCTTCCCTCGAAAAAAAACCCTAGATCCAAATCACCTCTGCCGCCGCCGGACACGTCCGGACGGCGCCGGACGCGTCCGCCCGCTGTCGCCCACCAGTCAGCCGCCGCCACGTCAGCTCCGGCGCGCCCACATCGCCGCCAGCGCCGCCGGCCCGCGAGGCCCGCAGCGGGCCCCCGAGGCCCACTCCCTTGTGCGCCCACATCGCCTGCAAGCCGCCGCCGCCCGCCTCGAGTCCGGCTGCCGAGACGACCGGAGCCATCGCTCGTCGTCGACGCCGTGCTCCGGCGAGCTCGCCCGACCGGCCCCCCCCGCCTCCCTAGCGCCGCGCCGCCCGGATCCCGCCGCCGTCCGCCTCCTCTCCGTCCTTGTCCGACTCCGGCCGGCCACCGCGGCCACGAACTCCGGCCACCTCGCCCACCGGCGTCATCCCCACTCCGGCGACTTCCGATTCCGGCAAACCTCGTAAAACGCGCCCGGCCAGATCTGGATCCGAATCTTGCCTCGGTTGACTTTCCGTCCCTAACCCTAATTATTTTGGCTATGTTCATCGCATCGTAACTTTGCATCCGTAGCTCCATTTTGGGCATATAGCATATCAAAATGTTCGTCTCAGAGAGCACAACATTTCATCTCATTGCATCATTTTCATTTGAGTTCATCTTGATGCCCGAAATGCTGTTAGAAGAATGCTATTTGAGATAATTGTCAGACCTGCTGCTCCAATTAGAGATTTGTCATTTTTGCCATGTTTAATGTGTGCATGATATGCCCCTGAGCTCTACATGTGTTTTTTATATGTTTTTCCATCTATCCAGAGGTGCAACCCATGTATTTTTGTGATGTGTGTGGTGACTAGCACAAGCTTGCAAAGTGGTGCATTCGTTAATGCTGATTTCAGGGACTTAGCATTCCACTAAGTCCTTGGACTGTTTATCTCATTATGCCATATGTTCATGTTGTTTCCTAGTGATCCGTGCCTCTTTTGAGGATGATCAGTAAGGATGTTTTTTTAATATTGTAGTGCTCTATCCATCCATGTCTTTGTTTGCAATTATGGAGCACCCTAGCTTGAGTCAATCGAGCTCTACTTTTGCCATTTCGTGAATCTGGGCAGATTGTCTACTTGTTAGCGATTTTGCCGAGGATGTTGTAGTTGATCCGTGCATGCTATGTTATTGCTCTTGCTATGTATAGCTTGTATTTTGTGTATTATTGATGGGTGTATGCTTAGATTGTCATGACATGCTCTGTAGTGAGTGTATCGAGCTCGTAAACATGCCTACTTGATATCTGTTTCAGCATGCTCCAGTTTTCACTAAGTCTGAGAACTGACTATGTTTTTGCCATGTTCACATGCTTACAAATGTATTTTCTGATCCCTTTTGGCTCAAGGTCACTAAGGGACTTCTGTTAAGCTCTTTGAGTAGCTACATGCCATGCTTTACTTTGCCATGTTCAGGTCCTCTAGCATATTGTTTTCATGCTCCAAAGAGTGCTATATGATCTGAAATTCCACACAAGTGTTAATTTCACTAAGTCTGAGATCTGTTTGCCAAATGCATTTTTGCCATGCTTGTTTGAACCTGTTAATGGATGAATTGGCCGTATCTCAGTGCTAGTCTTTTGTTAAGCATCATGAATGGGTCCCTGCCATGTATTTTTTTGCCATGATTGAATGCTTTAGCATGTTCATATTGTTGCATTTTGATGGATACTTGCTGTAAATCGCAGACCGGTGTCATATTTGAATTGCTTGCCATTTCCAAACCGTAACTCCGATTCCGGTGATCTTTATATCGTTTTCAAGCGATTTCATCTCACCTTTCCAGTGGCACACTTGGATTTCCAAGTTGAGGCCAGGTTCATTCATTCCTTGTCAAATCTTGCATATGCATCACATATCGCATCCCGCATAGCATACCATGTTTGCATCATATTGTTTGAGCTTTGCACGTGGTTGATTGTGTCCTTGTTGCTTGTTTGTCTTGTTTGGGTAGAGCCGCGAGACGAGTTTGCTAATGAGGAGCCCATTGAGTTTGCTTTCGAGGATGCAGTCAACTCTGACAACTTTGCAGGCAAGATGATCATACCCTCGAAATCACTACTATCTTTGCTATGCTAGATGCTCGCTCTTTTGCTATGCCTATGCTATGATGCATACCACTTGCTTATCATGCCTCCCAAATTGCCATGTCAAACCTCTAACCCACCATGTCCTAGCAAACCGTTGATTGGCTATGTTACCGCTTTGCTCAGCCCCTCTTATAGTGTTGCTAGTTGCAGGTGAAGATTGGAGACCGTTCCTTGTTGGAACATTGTTTTACTTGTTGGGATATCATTATATTTTCTTGTTATCTTAATGCATCTATATACTTGGTAAAGGGTGGAAGGCTCGGCCTCTTGCCTAGTGTTTTGTTCCACTCTTGCCGCCCTAGTTTCCGTCATATCGGTGTTATGTTCCCGGATTTTGCGTTCCTTACGCGGTTGGGTTATAATGGGAACCCCTTGATAGTTCGCCTTGATTAAAGCTTTTCCAGCAATGCCCAACCTTGGTTTTACCATTTGCCACCTAGCCTCTTTTCCCTTGGGTTTCCGGAGCCCGAGGGTCATCTTATTTTAAACCCCCCCGGGCCAGTGCTCCTCCAAGTGTTGGTCCAAACAGAGCCACTTGCAGCGCCACCTCGGGGCAACTCGAGGGTTGGTTTTAGTTGTACATAGTGTTCATCTGAGTGTGCCCTGAGAACGAGATATGTGCAGCTCCTATCGGGATTTGTCGGCACATTCGGGCGGTGTTGCTGGATTTGTTTTAACTTGTCGAAGTGTCTTGAAGAACTGGGATACCGAGTCTGGTCGGAACGTCTCGGGAGGAGGTCTATTCGTTCGTTGACCGTGAGAGCTTGTCGTGGGCTAAGTTGGGACTCCCCTGCAGGGATTTGAACTTTCGAAAGCCGTGCCCACGGTTATGGGCAGATGGGAATTTGTTAATGTCCGGTTGTAGATAATTTGAACCTTAACTTAATTAAAATGAATCAACGGTGTGAGTTACCGTGATAGTCTCTTCTCGGCGGAGTCCGGGAAGTGAACACGGTGTTGGAGTAATGCTTGCCGCAGGTTGCCCCCTAGTTATTCGTTCGCGCTTTGCCTTCTCTTCTCGCTCTCTTTTGCGAACATGTTAGCCACCATATATGCTAGTTGCTTGCTGCAGCTCCACATATTTACCTGCCTTACCTATAAGCTTAAATAGTCTTGATCGCGAGGGTGCGAGATTGCTGAGTCCCTGTGGCTCACAGATTACTTCCAAACCAGATGCAGAGCCTGATGATTCCGTTCCAGTTGACGCGCTTGAGCTCAAGTGGGAGTTCGACGAGGACTCACGCTGATACTACGTGTCTTTCCCTGATGATTAGTAGTGGTGCCCAGTTGGGGTGATCAGGACCGTGTCGCATGTTGGGTTTATGTTTTATTTTGGCGCCATAGTCGGGCCATGAGTGTTTGAATGTTGTAATGCTATTTATGTACCTTGATTGACGTGGAGAGTGTAAGCCAACTATGTATCTCCCCTTTTATTATCTATATTACATGAGATGTTGTGAAGATTGCCTAACTTGCGACATTGCTTTCAATGCGGTTATGTCTCCAAGTCGTGCCTCGACACGTGGGAGCTATAGCCGCATCGAGGGCATTACATGTAAACTGGCATTTCTTTTCCAGCTTTTCCTTTCACAATGGCCAAACAGTTTTACGCTTGCAACTGGGCTCCTTCCCGGGTCAGCGAAGAACAGTTGAACGGAATGGTCAATATCGACACCTTGCCCAAGAAAACTGAAATTCTATGGCGAGTTCCAGGAATAGAGAATCCTCCTACCCCGAGTCAGGGTGAGGTAGTGGTCTTTGTCGACCACATAGGCCGTGGCTTCAAACCGCCCGGGTCGAAGTTTTTTCGAGATGTGCTTGCCAGTTTCCAACTCCATCCTCAAGATATCGGACCCAACTCGGTGTCCAATCTATGCAACTTCCAAGTCTTCTGTGAAGTGTACTTACAAGAAGAACCAACTGCTGAGCTGTTCTGGGACTTTTTTTTATCTGAACCGGCATACAGAATTTGTAAATGGTCCCAACACTGAACTTGGTGGTGTCTCTGTTCAAAAGCGGAAAGAAGTTGAATTCCCTCATGCCAAACTGCACAGTCACCCTAAGGACTGGAACCAGACTTGGTTCTACTGCATAGATACCTCTCCTGAAGATGAGAACCCTCTTCCAGGCTATCGTGTTCATCGGCTTTCCAACACTCATCCATTGCCGCAACGCTTAAGTTCTGCGGAACGGACCAAATATGCCCCTCAACTCGCCAAGCTCCGGGCCTTTATGGCCAACGGTTTATCGGGCATTGATTTTGTGCGTTGCTGGATATCTTGGAGCGTCTTGCCACTAAGCCGCCGCCCCGGTTTAATGTGTGAGTACACGGGTGAATTAGAATACCCCCAATGCCACATCAACATTCAGGTAACCGATGAAGAGGTTACTGAAAGCATTAAGAAAATTTTGAATGAACCGGAATCAGTCTGTCGCCAAACCGGCTTGAACCCCTTCTACACTCAAAATAAAACCGCCTGCTGTAAGCACTATGCTTCCTTTTTATCGTTGATATCTTTAAATTGTTCAACCTGTAAACTTTCTTCTGTCTATGTATAAATAGGGTGATGATCCCTTCTGGAAGCGGAAATCCGCAGATAAAGCGGCAAAGCCATCCTGTCCCAAAACCAAAGCCGTCAAGCGAACCTCAAAGCGGAAAACAGCCGAACGTATCAACATGGAACTTGATGAAGATGCAGAGGAACCGTAAGTTGAGGTAGAACATGACTCCCTTGGCTCCCTTTTCATGCATCTCATTAACAATGATCTTTATCAGGAGGACGTAGAAGGCAGCTAGGCTGATGACGTGAAGGTAATTACCCTTTCCTTCGGTTCAGACTCTATGCCAACACAAAAAACCCGTCAAGCGGTCCAGAAAGTAAGCTTTTCTCATCCTCTTGCTTACTTGGATCCAACATTTATTTTGAAGACGCAGCAGCATGAAGCTCGCTGGACAACCCGGCACAGCGGCCAACAAGTCACTTCGGCCGGTTTACCTGATACCCCGGTTCGGAAGCGCCGATCTGAGGTCTCCCCACTTCTAACAATTCTTATCCCAAGGCAGGTTATTTTAGACAACCTCTTAATCCATCCGATTCCAATTATCAGGTGACACCTCCCTCATCCTCTGGCGAGTCAACACCAACCCAACTCCCTCCTCTCAAAACTGTAGCTAGGTAAGTACTCAAACCCTTTCTTCGAATGTTTTACATATTCTGAGTAATATGCTAAATTTTCACCTCTTTTATTTTTGTTTGCAGAGCCAAAGCCAGACCCATCAAAAAAGCTCGGGTGAACAATCCGTCTAAAGACCAGGTGGTTCTTGAACATGAGCAAATAGATGAACCGTACCAAACTCGTGAACCGGAGGATCCCCATCCTGATGCTACCTTTGATGAGCCACCCCCTCAAGACCGGAATATTAATGAACAAACTGAGGCTGATATTGCTGTTCTTGATACTAAACCAGCAGCTCCAATCCAGGCTAGTCCGGTGAGAGTTACTAGCACTCCACCATCACCCACAAAAACTACTGGTGGCCCAGGAGATGACATTATCATTACTGGCATGGGCCACAACTCTCCTGGCCATCCTGTAATCTTGGCCAAACATAGCGCCAAAGAAGAGCGTGCTGCCATGGAGAAGGGTAATGGAGCACTGATTTGTCAAGTTATGCTCATCTCAGCGCTGAAGAACTCCATTCCGGTTTTTTAAACCGTCTGCCCTCAAACCGAGATTATGAGGCCGGTTTGGTGAACTTGATGAAGGAACGCTATGAGGTATTTTCATCTCCCTTTATTTCTTGATTCCAAAATTGAAACACTAGCCCAAGTAGCCCCCAAGGGCCGTTTTATGATATTAATCTTAAACCGGGACTTTGTAATACTTTAATCCTCTCCTGCTGACCCTCAAAATGTCAGGTCCTTAGCGAAAACAAAACTGATACTTTACCAATGTAATTATGTAGCTTTCCTCAGTGTAGCCCCCAAAGGCCGGTTCAGCTTTGCGAGGTAATCCGGGTCTTGAATCCATGCGTCCGTTTTGAACAGATGTACATTATCCCCCAAGTGTCAAGGATAATGCTTGCATTGTTCTGGAGACTTATAAAAGATGTATTGATAATAGAGCAAATAAGCATTAGCCCCCAAGTATGAAGTGCATAACTTGTTATACGCTTAGTACTTAGAAAGTACATATCCTGTTGTTGACATATCTTCGCTGGTACAGGCCGAGCTAAGAAATAGAGATGCCCGAACCGCTGACTTGCAAGAGAATGTGAAGTCCCAACAAGCAGAGGCTGTGAAAGCCAAGGAGGAACTGACCAATGTCCTGACAGCTATGGAAAAGCTAAAGGAGACTTTTAACAAGGAGCGTGATGTATGGGAAACCGAAAAGGCCGGTTTAACCAAAAGAGTTGAGGATGCCGAAGCAGCCCTGAAGCCAGTTGTAGATGAACTAATTGGCTTGAAGCGGCAAATCAACACCATGATGTCTACTGTATTTGGTAAGTATCTCCTTATGTTGTTTGTCCAATTCATGAGATCTTATTGTTTACCAGTTTGGCTGACATTAAACCATGACAGGCACTCGCATTACTCATCTGGGCGCTGATATGCGGATGAAGCTTAAAGCGGCTTACACCTTAATAGAACAGCTTTACTCTGGATCCCAGCGTGCTATATGTACTGCAACCTACAATAAACCGGCACCAACGCTGATAAAAGAAACCCTTGAGAAGCTGGCCATGCTACCAGCCCGGATTACTGAACTAAAAAAGGCAGCCGCAAGAGCAGGAGCGCTGACCGCACTAATCTGGGCCAAGGCATGGATTCCGTATCTTGAAGCGTATGATCTTATTAAAGGATATCTAGGTGTGAAGGAGGATGGTTCAAACTTCAACAATGATGATCTCCAGAGGCTGATGTCGTGGTTCTAACTCTGACAGTGATGAAGGGGGGTATGTATGGAGAGGCTAGATCTTAGCTATGGAGGAGTTGTAAGCACATGAGGATTACGAGTTCAGGCCCTTCTCGGAGGAAGTAACAACCCTACGTCTTGGTGCCCGGAGGCGGTCGACTGAATTATGTGTGTACGAATAACAGGGGTGCGAACCCTTGATACTGAGGAGGGGGTGGCTTATATAGAGTTCGCCAGGCCCCTCCAGCCCTCAGTAATGCAGGGTTTAAAGTACATTAAGACTGGGGGTTACTGGTAACGCCCCTAATAAAGTGCTATGATGACCATAAAAGCTACTTAATGTCCGACCGTTTGCGTGCAGGGTGACTTTAGATCTCCTGGCAGTCGAGTGGTTGGATCTTGGTCGAGTGATTGCTTCTTGGTCGAGTGTCTTGAATCCGTCGAGTGGGATACCTCCAAGTCGATTGAAAGGTGACTTCTTCTAGGGATGTCCTTGGGTAGGGTACTTAGGACAGGTCCATGCCCCTACCCTAGGTACATAGCTTCATCATTAGCCCCCGAATGGATCGAGGTTCGAGTGGGGAAGGAGTTGGGGATCTTTCCAACTGGTTCTTCATGTTATATGAACGTCTTGTTTTGGATCAATTGTCACGGATGACGTCGTCAACTTCTTTCAGTCGCCTTGATCCATTCTTGGCCTCTTGTCGAGTGAATTTCTTTACTTGTGAAGTTCCGAGTGACGGTGTGAAAGGGATCTTCTGTTTGACGAGTTGTTCTGCGGCCCGCGGATTTTGCGGGATTTGAATTTCGGGAAGCGCGCGGGACGGGGTGGCCGCAGTAATCGGATGGGATAGGACGGAAGCTCCTCGATCCCCGCGCCACCTTTTTCGCCACGTACCGCGCGCGCGCCTGTTGCGGGATTTGACGGGATTGCCTGGGCCTACCAGTCAGCCACTCGGAAGCGACCTCTTATAAGCTGCCGGCTCGGGACCCCCGAACAGTGCGCCTTCACTTTTCCCCCTTCCTTCACAAGATCCTCCGCCACCTCCGCTCTCACCTTGGTGCCGTAGGTCTGTTCGAGCTTCGCCGGCGACGATGGTGAAGGAGAAGACGTCGGCTCTGGAGCGCGCGAAGAAGGCGGCGGTGCAGGGGAAGGGGAAGAAGTCCGCTCGGGGCGGATCTTCCTCGAGGACTGCTCTGCCCAAGGATTGGATCCAGGGCGACTGGATGCCGTCGGTGATTCGGCAGGATGATCTCGATGATCTGGTCGAGGGGGGATTCATTCCCCACGAATCTGCGCGTCTCCCGGGGAAAGAAGTCGAACCCCAGCCTCTTGATGGTGAGTGCGTCCTCCTCACCACCCATATCGATCGTGGATTCTCTCTGCCTCCTCATCCTTTTTTCCGGAGCTTCTTGAACTTCTTCGGAGCGCAGCTCCATCACTTTACTCCCAATTCTATTGTGTATCTTGCTGCTTTCGTTTCCTTGTGTGAAAACTTCTTGGGTTGCCGCCCCCATTGGGGACTCTTCAAGCACATCTTCACTTGCCGCTCTCAGTCGGTCAAGAATGCCAAGTCGAGTGACGAACGAAGGCAGGTGATCCAGCTGTGCGGGGGCCTGGCGATCCAGATGAGGGGAAAAAGTTCCTTTCCGTCTATCACTTTTCCCGAGTCAGTCCGTGGGTGGCAGTCGACTTGGTTTTACTGTGAAGACCAGGTGACCCCAGGACAGTCGACTGGGCTTCCTCCTTTTTCTCTGAATCGAGCACAAAAACCTGCCTCTCTGAAAGTGACGCTAGAGGAAAAGGTGCAAGTCAAGGTGCTGGTCGGTCGAGTGGTTCAGCTTGTCCGTGAGGGTGTGACTGGCATGGACTTGTTGGAAGTCTTCCTTCGAAGGCGCATCCAACCGCTTCAGGCTCGTGACCACCCGATGTGGCTGTACTCGGGTCTCGAAGACACCACTCGGATTCACCCAGAGGAGGTCACTGACGAGATGTTGGAAGGGTGGCTGTCGAGTATCACAGGGAACAAGGACAACCCCCGAGGAGCCAGGAGGATTCCTCCACTCGACCAAACATACGAAGTGGACAAGGTCTGACCTTGCGTTTCTGACTGTCATCTTGCTTTCTTTATTTGTTCTCTTTGGATCAGTCGATTGACTTTTGTCTTGTTTGCTGTCCTCTAGGCCACTACTGAGATGTACTCGACACCGAATGGAGCACAGGAGCAGGCCGAGGAAGGAGAGGCGAGCGGAGGCGAAAGTGGAGACGAGAGAGAAGAGTGGGAATCTGACGGCGAAGGAGAGGGGGATGACAACGATGACTCTAGTGAAGAGGAGGAGGAAGAAGTCGAACCTCCCCGCTCAGAACGGCGATCCAATCTTACACACGACCCTGCGCGGGAACGTGGTAAGGCGACTGTCCCTATTGGACAGTCGTCGAAGCGCCCTCGGTCCTCGTCTCCAGCGCCGACAGAAAAAGCTCCCAAGCACCCACGTGCGACGCTGTCCAAGCCGCCCAAGGCTCTGCCCAAGATGAAGATGACTGTCCCGACCATTTTTGGGTAATGGTAGAATTTTTTTTCCTTTGTTGAACGTGACGGACTCTTGGTCGACTCATAGAATAAGCTGACTGACTTTTGAAATTTGCAGAGCTGCCACCTCGGAGATCTCCGCCAAGGACGATGATCAAGAGATGGAAGACGCTGTTACCTCCAACCCCGGTACGATTACTGATGCTCTGCTTTTAGTCGACTGACGATTTCTTATAATTCCGCTCGATTGGATTTTTGTTGTAGCTCCTCCTCATGTCATTGACCTCCCTGATGATGACGACGAAGTGCCGCTGAGGGTGCGAAGGAACAGGAGGGCGCCGGCTGGCAAGACCCCACAAACTACTCCGGCGCTTGAGGCCGTAGTCCGGAAGGGTGGTGATACCACTCGGGCTTCTGTGACCTTCGCTGAACCTCTGACAAGTGTCTGGCCTTCGACGTCGACTGCAAATCCGCCTTCGCTTTTTGCCACACACCACGTCCCTGAGGACCAAGTGGGTGCCTCTAAAGAGGCTATACGCCAGGCAGGGATCATGATGGAGCAAGTGAAGGTGGTTCGGGACGCCAGCCAAGCAGCTTATGACGCGAGTTCAGCTCTTCAGAGCAACGTCCAGGTCAGTCGATTCACTGCTTGTTCTGTTAGGATATGCTATCTGAAGGATCTCTTTTCCGAAGATCTTTATATCTGTACACCCACTGGGTGTGTCTATTAATCTTTTTGACGAGTGGGGGCACGCTAAGTGCACCCACTGGGTGTAGTCCCCGAGACTACGGTGGACTGCTGGCAGTCGACTGTAGTCTTTATATTGTGTTGCTTTAGCTGAACTTCTTCACTCGGTCTGGTCAGGCCATGTCGAATGGAACTGTACACGGTCGGCTGCGGGCAGTCGATTTTTTTTGGTCGAACCAGTGGGGGCACGCTGAGTGCACCCACTGGGTGTAGTCCCCGAGACTACTGTCGAATGTTTTTGATTCGGCTGTAGTCTTAGAAACGCCATCATTGTCTCTTGGTTACTCGGAAGCAACTTATCTTGGATGTCTGTCGACTGATTTTTTGCAGAAATCCTGCGAACTTGTGGCTCGCTACACTGAGTTGGAGAACAAACAGATCCAGCTGAACCTTGACTTGAAGCTTGCTCAGGAGAACTTGCAGAAGGCGAGGGACGAAGCAAAAGGTATGGCTGGTGAGCTTTTGTCGACTGTCCTTTCTTTCTGGCCGTCCTCGATGTTGATCTCACTTGCTGTTTCGCAGACAAAATGGAGGAGGCTCTGAAGAAGAAGGATCAAGACCTTGCCGAAGCGCAGAAGGAGGCCCTGAACAAAACGAAGCTTGCTGAAGAAAAACTGGCTTCAGTCGGTACTCTTGAAAAGGAAAACTCCAGGCTGAAAACTGCTCTCGACGCGGCTAATCGAGAGGTCAGCCGTCTGAAGAATGGCAATATAGCTCTGAATGACAAGGCAAGTGAACTGGCGGGGAAGAGGAACGATCTGGAGGCTTATCTCGGTGGACTCGCCAAGAAGCTGTTCGTCATGCTCGAGGGTAATTACTCCGGCCCGACTGACTTGCAGTTACCAAACCTGCGTAGAGCCACTGACTTATCCTTGAATTGTGTTTACAGAATTCTGCCAGAACTTCGAAGAGGAGACCAGTCGAGTGGAGACAGACTTGGACCCCATCAATTCTCCAGTGAAGGACGAGGCTGCTATGAACGTGCTCCGACTGGAATCTCGTGTTGCCGGCGTTGTTGACTATCTTGCTCGGTTGAAGGTTGCGATGTCGCGGATCGACACGTCGCTCTGGCCTAGGACGACGCTTCAGAATGACCTCGAGTCCCTGATGACTCGACTGAATGAAGTCCCAGGTCGAGTGGCGGAATGGAAGAAATCTTCTGCTAGATGTGGCGCTGACGTCGCTCTGTCTCTGGTCCGCGTCCACTGCAAGGAGGCGCGAGAAGAAAAGTTGGCCGCCATCCAAGTTGCCAATACCAGGAAGCACAACTTTCAAGACTTCATGGAGACTTTCATTGCTGCTGCCACTCGCATTGCAGACGGGATCGACTTGGACGAGTTCGTCGCCCCTTCCAGTCCTCCGCCTGAGGAATAAAAACTTTTATGCTTCACTTTAAATTTGCCTCGGAATGCCGAGTGGATTTTGTAATCGTTAAACTCTGTCGAGCTGGAGGCTCGAGTACTTTGATCTGCGGTCTAGGACCTTTGGACCTTATCTGAACTTGATTTATCGTTGAATATCTTCATGAATTATCTGTCGAGTGGAACTTGTTCTTCACTCGAAATAACTTTGTATTTGTGGTGCAGCTCCGAAGGAGAAGGCAACAGTCGATTTGCACTTTGTCGTCCTTGCGGATTGGGATGTGTTCCGTACTTAGGCGAGCACTGGGCTGCAGCTAAGCCCCCGAGTGGAAGGTCTGCTCTCCACTCGGTAGGATTTTAAAAACTTAGGCGAGTACTGGACTGCAGCTAAGCCCCTGAGTGGAAGGTCTGGTCTCCACTCGGTAGGATTTTAAAAACTTAGGCGAGTACTAGACTACAGCTAAGCCCCCGAGTGGGAGGTCTGCTCTCCATTCGGTAGGATTTTTTCAAACTTAGGCGAGTACTGGACTGCAGCTAAGCCCCCGAGTGGGACGTCTGCTCTCCACTCGGTAGGATTTTTTCAAACTTAGGCGAGTACTGGACTGCAGCTAAGCCCCCGAGTGGGAGGTCTGCTTTCCACTCGGTAGGATTCTTTCAAACTTAGGCGAGTACTGGACTGCAGCTAAGCCCCCGAGTGGGAGGTTTGCTCTCCACTCGGTAGGATTTTTTCAAACTTAGGCGAGTACTGGACTGCAGCTAAGCCTCCGAGTGGGAGGTTTGCTCTCCACTCGGTAGGATTTTTAAATACTTAGGCGAGTACTAGGCTGCAGCTAAGCCTCCGAGTGGGAGGTTTGCTCTCCACTCGGTAGGATTTTTGAACACTTAGGCGAGCACTGGGCTGCAGCTAAGCCTCCGAGTGGGAGCCTGACTCACCACTCGGTAGGATTTTTAAATACTTAGGCGAGCACTGGGCTGCAGCTAAGCCTCCGAGTGGGAGTCTGGCTCACCACTCGGTAGGATTTTTAAATACTTAGGCGAGCACTGGGCTGCAGCTAAGCCTCCGAGTGGGAGTCTGGCTCACCACTCGGTAGGATTTTTAAATACTTAGGCGAGCACTGGGCTGCAGCTAAGCCTTCGGGTGGGAGTCTGGCTCACCATTCGGTAGGATTTTTAAACACTTAGGCGAGCACTGGGCTGCAGCTAAGCCTCCGAGTGGGAGTCTGGCTCACCACTCGGTAGTATTTTTTTTACAAACTTAGGCAAATAGGATTCGCAGCTAAGCCACCCACTGGGGGATTTCACACGCAAACAAAGGCGACAACAATTATAGGAAAAATTGTAACACTCTTGTCTTTGATAAATAGACTACAGAAGTTTTTCTTATTACATCTCATCCGAGTGAGAATTCAAGTGTAAAAGGGGCGGAGCAGTTCCGCATTCCAAGCTCGTGGCTCATCGATCTGGCGATCGACATTGTAAAGGTGATACGCTCCATTGTGGAGGACTCTGGTGACGATGAAGGGACCTTCCCAAGTAGGAGCGAGCTTGTGTGGTTTCTGTTGATCCACTCAGAGGACCAAATCTCCTTCTTGGAAGGCTCGACTCTTCACATTTCTGGCGTGGAATCGACGCAAGTCTTGCTGGTAAATGGTCGACCGGATCATAGCCATTTCTCTTTCTTCCTCCAGGAGGTCGACTGCGTCTTGCCGGGCTTGTTCTGCTTCATCTTCGGTATAAAGCTCGACTCGGGGTGCATTGTGAAGTAGATCACTCGGCAGGACTGCTTCCGCTCCGTAAACCAGAAAGAACGGAGTTCTTCCAGTCGACCGATTCGGGGTGGTCCTCAATCCCCACAGAACTGACGGAAGCTCGTCGACCCAAGCGCCTGCTGCGTGCTTGAGATCACGCATCAGCCGAGGCTTTAGTCCTTTGAGAATCAGACCATTTGCCCTTTCTGCTTGTCCATTCGACTGGGGGTGGGCGACCGATGCGTAGTCGACTCGTGTGCCTTGAGAGGCGCAAAAAGCTCTGAACTTGTCTGAATCAAAGTTTGACCCATTGTCGGTGATGATGCTATGCGGGACTCCATATCTGAATGTTAACTCTCTGACGAAACTGATAGCAGTGCAAGCATCAAGATTCTTGATAGGCTTAGCTTCAATCCATTTGGTAAACTTGTCGACTGCCACAAGCACATGTGTGAAACCGCTCCTGCCTGTTCTCAATGGGCCAACCATGTCCAGTCCCCAAACAGCGAAGGGCCAGATGAGTGGAATGGTCTTCAGGGCTGATGCAGGCTTGTGCGACATGTTGGAGTAGAACTGGCACCCTTCACACTTGTCGACTATCTCTTTTGCCATTTCATTCGCTCTTGGCCAGTAAAATCCCGCTCGGTATGCTTTAGCCACAATGGTCCGAGAGGACGCATGATGACCACAGGTCCCCGAGTGGATATCATCAAGGATTATCTGACCTTCTTCTGGTGTTATACACTTCTGACCGACTCCAGTCGCGCTTTCTCTATACAACTGTCCCTTTATGACTGTAAAGGCCTTGGATCGACGGACGATCTGTCGAGCCTCTTCTTCGTCCTCCGGGAGTTCCTTTCTCAGGATATACGCGATGTACGGTATCGTCCAGTCAGGGGTGATTGCCAAAACTTCCATGATTAGGTCGACCACTGCCGGAATTTCAACTTCAGTCGGATCTGTGGCACTCTTTGGCTGCGGGGCTTCATCTGTAAAAGGATCTTCTTGGACTGATGGCGAGTGGATGTGTTCCAAAAACACATTGCTGGGGATGGCTTCTCTCTTGGAGCCTATCTTTGCCAAATCATCAGCCGCTTGATTTTTCAGTCGGGGGATGTGATGAAGCTCTAACCCCTCGAATTTCTTCTCTAACTTTCTCACTGCATTGCAATAACCAGTCATAGCTGGACTTCTGACGTCCCACTCCTTCATCACCTGATTAACCACCAAATCTGAGTCGCCATAGACCATGAGGCGACGGACGCCGAGTGAAATGGCCATGCGCAACCCATACAAAAGTGCTTCATATTCTGCTTCGTTATTGGAGGAATCGAAGTGAATCTGGAGAACATATCTGAGCTTATCTCCTCGGGGGGAAACCAATACTACCCCAGCACCGGAACCATTCAGCATCTTAGATCCATCGAAGAACATGGTCCAGTGCTCCGAGTGAACTTGAGTCGGAAGTTGCTGTTCGATCCACTCGGCGACGAAATCTGCAATTGCTTGGGACTTGATAGCTTTCTTTGCCTCAAACTTGATATCTAGGGGAAGAAGTTCAATCGCCCATTTGGCCACTCGACCAGTTGCATCTCTGTTGTGCAAAATCTCTGATAGTGGAGCGTCGCTGACGACTGTAATGGAATGATCAGAGAAGTAATGTGCAACCTTCTTCGTGGTCATATAAATCCCATATACAAGCTTCTGGTAATGAGGATATCTTTGCTTTGAAGGAGTCAAAACTTCAGAAACATAATATACTGGGCGCTGAACTTTGAAGGCCTTTCCTTCTTCTTCCCGCTCGACCGTAAGTACTGTACTGACAACTTGTCCTGTGGCTGCAATGTAAATCAGCAAAGGCTCCTTGCTGATTGGGGCAGCAAGCACCGGCTGGGTGGAGAGCAGAGCTTTGAGCTCTGTAAACGCTGCATCAGCTTCTGGAGTCCACTCGAACTTGTCGGACTTCTTCATCAGTCGGTAAAGAGGCAATGCCTTTTCACCGAGGCGAGAGATGAATCGACTTAAAGCGGCCAAGCATCCTGTAAGCTTCTGGACGTCATGCACACGCACAGGACGTTTCATCCGGAGTATAGTACCAATTTTTTCAGGATTGGCGTCGATTCCCCGTTCGGAAACGAGAAAACCGAGTAACTTCCCACCTGGAACTCCGAATGTGCACTTTGACGGATTGAGCTTGATATCATACCTCCTGAGGTTGGCAAAGGTTTCAGCAAGGTCAGTCAGCAGGTCGGAACCCTTCCGTGACTTGACCACAATATCATCCATGTATGCCTCCACATTCCGACTGATTTGAGTGAGCAAACACTTCTGAATCATCCTCATGAACGTGGCTCCGGCATTCTTGAGGCCGAACGGCATGGTGACATAACAGAAGCACCCGAATGGAGTGATGAAAGCTGTTTTGATCTCGTCGGGCCCGTACAGACGGATCTGATGGTACCCGGAATAGGCGTCTAGAAAGACAAACGCTCACATCCCGCAGTCGAGTCGACTATCTGGTCGATGCGGGGGAGAGGAAAATGATCTTTCGGGCAGGCCCGATTGATATGCTTGAAATCAATGCACATGCGAAGTGACTTGTCCTTCTTGGGGACCATGACAACATTGGCGAGCCACTCGGAGTGGTAAATTTCTCGGATGAACTCCGCTGCTAAGAGCCGAGCCACCTCCTCGCCAATGGCCTTCCTCTTCTGGACGGCGGACCGTCGAAGATGTTCTTTCACAGGTTTAAATTTTGGGTCGACTCATAGACGGTGCTCAGCCAGCCCCCTGGGAACTCTAGGCATGTCAGCAGGCTTCCATGCGAAGATGTCCCAGTTCTCACGGAGGAACTGGATGAGCGCTTCTTCCTATTTGGAGTCGACCGTCGTTGAGATGTGAGTCGGAGCAGCGTTTGGATCGGTCGGGTGAATGTGAACTGCCTTCGTTTCACCGAACGACTGAAAAGCTGATTCTGAAGCAGGCTTCTTAGCTCGTAGCAACTCACTCGGATCTGCAGTCTTCTGATGCTCTTGCAGCTCGACCACTGCCATCTGAGCGTCAGAAATCTTTGAGCCTTTCTGAAAGCACTCTTTTGCTTTCTTCCGATTGCCTGTAACAGTGATCACACCTTTGGGACCAGGCATCTTCAATTTGAGATACACATAACATGGTCGAGCCATGAAGAGTGCATAAGTTGGCCTGCCCAAAATAGCGTGATAAGCACTTTGGAAATCCACAACTTCGAATGTCAACTTTTCCTTGCGGTAATTCTTGGAATCACCGAAAACCACATCAAGAGCAATTTGGCCGAGTGACTCGGCTTTCTTCCCAGGAATGACTCCATGGAAACTCATGTTACTGGTACTGAGCCTGGACATCGGAATGCCCATCCCTTTCAATGTTTCTGCATACAGTATGTTCAAACCGATGCCTCCATCCATCAGGACTTTGGTCAGTCGAGTGCCTTCGACAACTGGGTCGACCACCAGAGCTTGCCTCCCAGGGGTGGCAATGTGCGTAGGGTGATCAGACTGGTCGAATGTGATGGCAGTCTGGGACCACTTCAGATAATTGGGTGTTGCCGGAGCAACCATATTTACCTCACGGTTAATAACCTTCAGTCGACTTTTGCTCTCAACATCAGCAAAAATCATCAGGGTGGAATTGACCTGGGGGTACCCATCGTCACTATCTTCCTTGTCCTCAACTTTGTCCGACTCCTTTTCCTTATCTTTGGACTGCTTGCCCTGAAACTGCTGGATCAGAAGCCGACACTGTGAGTGGTATGCTTTGGGTAAATGAGTTTACCCTCTTCATCTTTCTTGGTGTGGATGTGACACGGTAGATCCAAAACATCATTTCCATCTTGGTCTTTAACTTTCTTGGGGTTCCAAGGTCCTTTGGGTTTTCCCTTAAATTTTCCCTGGGTTACGGCCAGGGCCTCCCCAGGAGCGGCTGGCTCGGCTTTTCGCTTCTGTTTCCGACTGGAATTTCCTCCGGTTTCCTGGGCGACTGCTTTATGCTTGCCACTCCGGAGTCGATCCTCATCTTCACCATTAGCGTATTTGGTGGCAATCTCCATCATCCGATTCAGGGACATCTCTCCGGTTCGACCGAACTTCAGATTCAATTCTCTGTACTTAACGCCTTCTTTAAAGGCACAAACTGCTTGATGATCTGGTAGATTTTCAACTGTGTGATGCAATGTGATCCACCTCTGGATGTAATCCCTCAGAGTTTCATTCGGTTTCTGCACACAAGACCGCAATTCCGTAAGGCCTGTAGGTCGCTTGCATGTCCCTTCAAATGTGGTGACAAACACTCGGGAGAGATCCTCCCAAGTGTAAATGCTGCTGGGTGCTAACTGATTCAGCCACGCTCTGGCCGAGCCTTCTAACATGAGAGGCAGGTACTTCATGGCTACCTCATCATTCCCACCGCCAATCTGGACAGCCACTCGGTAATCTTCGAGGCAAGTATCGGGCTTGGACTCACCGGTGAACTTACTAACTCAAGTCGCCAACCTGAAGTTGGGAGGAATTACAGCAGCTCTGATGGCTCGACTGAAACACTCCGGCCCTAAAACATGTACTCTGCTACTGGTAGGCGCATCTCTATCGTGGCCTTCTCGGTGAGCTCTATTCATGTCGACGAAACCTTGAACGAGAATGTATCTCGCATCAAAGCCTGGTTCCCTGGGGTCGACTGGAATTCTCCGCCCAACACTATGAGGGCGTCTGTCAACCTGCTGTCGAGGCACATATGATCTACTCCTCGGGAGAGGGGTTGGCACTCGACGTCGATCATCACGATCGAATCGGTGACCATACTGCTCATTCCTTCTGACTGATCACGCCGGTCTCCACGTCCCTCACGCCTCGGAGGCGATCTTGGGCTATGAGACGACTGGACTGTATCCGCTGCAACGGATCGACTGTGGATCCTGTCCCGTGACTGAGAAACAGCGGAATTCTTGTCTCCCGCTGCCCGGAGCAACGCTCTGATTTGCAACAAGCCTCTGCCAGCCTCTGACTGGGAGGGCTGAATCGACTCTACTATACGGGCCACAGCCGCCAAATTTTGAATCGGAGTACGATATACCTGCGGGGGCGGAAAGAGTTGACGTCAACTGGATTCTGGAGCCCGTTGACGCGCTCGCTCGTCGAGTATTCGCTGGAGATTTTCCAGTCGAGTGCGCTCGGCCAAGTTAGCCAAGCGCGCGTCCTCCAAGGCTCAGGCCTCGGGGGTTTCTCCAATGATAGGAGTGTGGAGTGCATCCATGTTCCGGCGGTGAAGCTCCTCCCGCTGCAACGACGTGAGAGGCTCAGGGAGATAGTCCTCGTGAGGACGCGACGGGTCGCCCCCATCCGCGCCTCCGTCAGCGCGGGGGAAACCGGGAGGACTGTGTGGCCCATCGATCACCAGAACCTCTACAGCTGGGTCACTGCTGTCGCATTCGGATGCGGTCTCTGCGGAGCCAGTCGATAGGTCGAACAAGCAGTAGAGGGATTCGTCGGGCTCAATTGCCGCGACTTGTGGGGTGGCTGACTGGCGGGCCATCGCATGCCTCACCCACCTCTGAAGCCTCGACCGACCGGAGCGCTTGCGCCGGTGAGAAACAGGGCGGGGAGATGCCACAGGAGCCGACCGATACTGGGTCGACGGCTGTCGTAGGAGGACACCACGGACACATGCGCGAAAGTGCGTCGCCCGGCGGAAGGGGAGCACGTCAACGTTGAGTGGAGCCTCCTGAAGCCAAGCGGAGTCGTCGGCGATGAACGTGAGCGCACCGAGACGGATCTCGCGGCCCACCACCAAAGCTCCGCCCGAAACCATGATCAAAGAGATCGGAAAAATCACAACTTCTCCAACTAGGCGCTAAGACTCCTAGCCCCACGGTGGGCGCCAGCTGTCGTTGTTCTAACTCTGACAGTGATGTAGGGGGGTATGTATGGAGAGGCTAGATCTTAGCTATGGAGGAGTTGTAAGCACACGAGGATTACGAGTTCAGGCCCTTCTCGGAGGAAGTAACAGCCCTACGTCTCGGTGCCCGGAGGCGGTCGACTGAATTATGTGTGTACGAATAACAGGGGTGCGAACCCTTGATACTGAGGAGGGGTGGCTTATATAGAGTTCGCCAGGCCCCTCCAGCCCTCAATAATGCAGGGTTTAAAGTACATTAAGACTGGGGGTTACTGGTAACGCCCCTAATAAAGTGCTATGATGACCATTAAAGCTACTTAATGTCCGATCGTTTGTGTGCAAGGTGACTTTAGATCTCCTGGCAGTCGAGTGGTTGGATCTTGGTCGAGTGATTGCTTCGTGGTCGAGTGTCTGGAAGCCATCGAGTGGGATACCTCCAAGTTGATTGAAAGGTGACTTCTTCTAGGGATGTCCTTGGGTAGGGTACTTAGGACAGGTCCATGCCCCTAACCTAGGTACATAGTTTCATCAGCTGACGAAGGAGATGCGGCTAATAGCCAGCAAATTGGCAGAAGACACAGACTTATCTCATTTCTAGTCGGCTTACGACACTGAAGGGAAAAGACAACCTGCCGAAATCCATGAAGTCGAAGAACTTGTGCCTCCAATCCGTAAGCATACTTACGCTCCTGACATTAACCCCTCCAGCCTTATCCATGAAGAAGCCGTGTTTCAAGCTTTAACCAGAATCGATTGGTCAACGGTTGATTTCCAGCGTCTGGGAGGGATGAAGAAGAAGTGATTACAACAAATGATCCTCAATCATCAAGCCGTCCAGACGAAGCATCTTAAACTGGCAGCCGGTTTACCAGCTATTATGTGCCACTGCTTTGAAACAATTATTCAATTGGAGCCGTTTTGAAGCTTCTTGTAATAGGATAGAAAAAAACCCATTATCTGTCATGCGGAAAACTTGTTTCGAGCATGTTTATGTTGCTTTGACATGCGGAAAACTTGTTTCACTTTTTGGGATCTATTTATGCATAGCCCATGATGATTTGTGTTCCTAGATACAAGAATTTGAAAGTGTCCTAGTGGTTTACCACTCGTTGGCTGACCAACTGCTTGTATGGTAAAGGTGAAAACACCAATCCGGAGCATTGATAACTCCTGGCCCTCTTACCATTGCATGTAGAAATCATATTGGGCTAAAAAGCCGTTGAGTTGTTTGTATAATAATGGTGACATCTAGTCAAAACCAGACCGGAGCATTTTGCTACCGGTTTAAGAATCTGATCATGTACTGACAACTAAGTGTTGAAAGTCAAGCCGGGTTGTAATGAACACCGGTTTGTCAGAAAAATGTTTACAAATCCCTTATCATAAAAATAGAAAAAATACAAGAAATATGGAAGGCTTTTCATGGGCTGTTAGGACCTAAATCGAGGCTTTTCATGGGCTGCCAGGCCACTGAGTTAAACCATTTTACAAAGCCTTTTTAAGACGGACCTCAATCTTTAACCAATCACCGATTTAACTTTGACAAGTTCAGGGTCCATGGGATTGACTTGTCAAACGTTTGATGGGTCATACCAGGTTTACCTGGACGGAGTGACTTACTTAAAGAGGCAAGATAACCCAGGGTTTTAGGTGAATACACCTGGCTTCCAAGCCTGGCTTGATAGCCTATTACAAGGGTTCAAAACTCATTGTTCTTTGAGAAGCAAAGAGCCCCCAGGTAACATGTGAGCTGTGCTCGGTGGTTACCTATGTTTGAGCTGTGCTTAATGCAACAGACTCTCTTTGGCTCCACATAATTTCCTTTTGGCTTAACGCCTATGAAGAGGTGTAGCTATGGTGTGACAACAACCAAGCCCCCTAGTGATATCCCTTTGTGGTGTCAAACCGATCAAGAGGTGTAGCTATGGTGTGACAACAACCAAGCCCCCTAGTGATATCCCTTTGTATCCATGCAGCCGCAGAGGCCGGTTTAACAAAACTCCAATTTGTCAGTAGAAACTCTGGTAAGCTCACACATGATGTAAAAAGAACAGAGACCCCGCTTTATTCGAGGCTCTGGTTTATTATATAATATATACATTGTCATAAACATGTACATACGAAGAGCCTGTGGCTCAAGTATAGTAAGGCCGAAGAAGAGCTATATTCCACGGCTGCTTGGTCTCCTCCTCCGATTTACGTGAGTCTTTGTGATCTCGAACATCAATGAGGTAGTATGACCCGTTGTGCAGATTCTTGCTGACCACAAAAGGCCCGTCCCAAGGTGGGGATAATTTGTGCACATCAGTCTGATCCTGGATGAGGCGGAGCACTAGATCGCCCTCTTGAAAAGTTCTGGTCTTAACCCGGCGGCTGTGATAACGTCGGAGATCTTGTTGATAAATCGCCGAAGGTGCTGCTGCAAGATCACGCTCCTCATCTAATAGGTCCAGTGAATCCTGACATGCCTTCTCATTATCAGCTTCAACATAAGCTACCACACGGGGCGAGTCATGACGGATGTCACTAGGAAGAACCGCCTCTGCCCCATAAACCATGAAGAAAGGTGTGTAACCCGTAGCTCTGTTAGGTGTGGTGTTGATGCTCCATAACACAGAAGGTAATTCCTCCACGCAGCAACCCGGTGTCCGCTTCAAAGGAACCATAAGTCGGGGTTTAATACCTCTCAAAATTTCTTGATTTTCCCTCTCCGCTTGACCATTAGTTTGGGTGTGAGCCACCGATGCTATATCAAGCCGGATGTGCTCACGTTGGAAAAATTCCTCCACCTCTCCCTTTGACAGAATAGTACCATTACCAGTTATAATACTGTGTGGAAAGCCAAACTGGAAGATCACCTTTTTAATGAACTGAACCGCCGTGGCCGCATCACACTTACTGACTGGCTCTGCTTCCACCCATTTGCTGAACTTGTCAACTGCCACTAATAAGTGCATATTTTGTCCTTGGATCGCTTGAAGGGTCCAACCATATCAAGCCCCCAAGTCGCAAACGGCCAAGTTATTGGAATCACCCTCAACTCCTGAGCCGGAATATGAGCACGGCGTGCGAATTTTTGACAACCGTCACATCTTTTGACTAAATCCTCCGCATCAGCGTGAGCTGTTAACCAATAAAAACCGTGGCGAAAAGCTTTAGCTACCAAAGACTTTGAACCGGCATGGTGACCACAATCCCCTTCATGGATTTCTCGCAAAATCTCACAACCCTCTTGAGGAGAGACACAATGCTGAATTGCCCCTGAGACGTTGTAACGATGTAACTCTTCGTTGATTATGGTCATCGACTTGGAACGCCGGATTATCTATCGGGCCCAGGTTTCATCCTCCGGTAACTCGCCCTGGTTCATGTAAGCCAGGTATGGGATTGTCCAATCTGGTATGACATGCAAAGCTGCGACCAATTGAGCCTCCGGATCAGGAATAGCCAACTCCTCCTCTGTTGGTACCTTGACCGACGGATTATGCAGCACGTCAAGGAAGACATTTGGTGGGACCGGTTTACGCTGAGAACCAAGGCGGCTTAAAGCGTCCGCCGCTTCATTCTTTCGCCGGTCTATATGGTCAACTTGATAACCCTTGAAATGGCCAGCCACCATGTCTACCTCTCGTCGGTATGCTGCCATGAGTGGGTCTTTTGAATCCCAAGTGCCAGACACATGTTGAGCCACCAGATCCGAGTCACCAAAGCACTTAACCCGGCTTAAGTTCATCTCCTTTGCCATCCGAAGACCGTGGAGCAAGGCCTCGTATTTAGCTACATTGTTAGTACAAGGGAACATTAAATGGAGGACATAACAAAACTTGTCAACTCGTGGGGAAGTTAGTATGACTCCAGCGCCCGAGCCCTCCAACTATCTAGATCCATCAAAGTGAATAGTCCAATACGTGTTATCTGGCTTTTCCTCTGATGCCTGCAACTCTGTCCAATCACTGATGAAATCCACGAGCGCTTGGGATTTAATTGTTGTGCGAGGTGTGTATTTGAGCCCGTGAGGTCCAAGCTCAATAGCGCATTTACCAATCCGGACAGTTGCTTCTCTGTTTTGAATGATATCTCCCAGAGAGGCTGAACTGACCACTGTGATAGGATGACCTTGAAAATAATGTTTGAGCTTCCAGCTTGCCATAAACACTCCATACACCAGCTTCTGCCAATGTGGATACCTCTGCTTTGATTCAATGAGCACCTCACTGATATAATAAACCGGCCATTGAACCGGATATTCCTTTCCAGCTTCCTTGCGCTCCACCACAATAGCCACGCTAACAGCTCACGCATTAGCAGCCACATATAGCAATAACGGCTCCTTACCGATCGGAGCTGCAAGCATAGGCGGTTCGGCTAACTGCCTCTTCAGATCCTCAAACGCTTTATCAGCCGCCTCGCTCCAGACGAAATCATCTGTTTTCTTTAGCAGCTGATATAAAGGGATAGCCTTCTCCCCAAGACGACTGATAAACCGGCTCAAAGCCGCAATCCGGCCGGCCAAACGCTGAACATCATTGATACACGCCGGTTTAGCCAAAGATGTAATTGCTGAGATTTTTTTCCGGATTAGCCTCAATGCCTCTGTTTGACACCAGAAAACCAAAGAGTTTACCTGTCAAGACACCAAAGACACACTTTTCCGGATTGAGCACCATCTTGTAAACCCGGATATTGTCAAAGGTTTCTCTCAAATCATCTAGCAATGTTTCCTCCTTCCTGGACTTTATCACAATATCATCCACATATGCATGAACATTGTGCCTAATCTGCTTATGAAGACAATTCTGAACACATCGTTGATAAGTCGCCTGGGCACTCTTGAGCCCAAAGGGCATGGAGACATAGCAGGAGGCTCCACAAGGAGTTATAAAAGTTGTCTTCTCCTGGTCCTTAACTACCATTTTGATCTGATGATAACCAGAATAAGCGTCCAAAAAACACAAACGGTCACAACCGCCGTAACATCGATAATCTAATCAATACGAGGGAGGGCAAAGGGATCTGCAGGGCAAGCCTTGTTCAAGTCTGTGTAATCTACACACATACACCAAGTGTAGTTTTTCTTAAGAACCAACACCGGATTAGCCAACCACTCTGGGTGAAAGACCTCCACGATAAACCCTGCGGCCAACAACCGAGCTACCTCTTCGCCAATAGCCTTGTGCCTTTATTCATTGAAGCGGTGGAGAAACTGTCGGACCGGTTTAAACTTAGGATCAATGTTAAGTGTGTGCTCAGCGAGTTCCCTCGGTACACCTGGCATGTCAGAAGGTTTCCATGCAAAGATGTCCCGGTTCTCACGGATGAACTCGATGAGTGCGCTTTCCTATTTGGGATCCAGGTTAGCGCTGATGCTGAACTGCTTGGATGAATCACCAGGAACAAAATCAACCATCTTAGTATCTGTGGCCGATTTAAATTTCAACGCCGGATCGTGTTCCGTAGTTGGCTTTTTCAAAGAAGTCATATCTGCCGGATCAACCTCCGTGGCACAAACTGACTCAGCATAAGCCGCATCACCTTACTCACATTCCAAAGCGATCTTCCTGCTCCCATGTACTGTGATGGTCCCCTTATGACCTGGCATTTTAAGCTGTAGATAAACATAACATGGCCTCGCCATGAACTTAGCGTAAGCCAGTCGACCAAACAAAGCGTGATACGGACTTTGGATTTTTACCACCTCAAAAGTCAATGTTTCTGATCTTGAATCATGATCATCTCCAAAAGCCACCTCTCAGGCTATCTTGCCCACTGGATATGCAGACTTACCAGGCACCACACCATGGAAAATGGTGTTTGACGGTTTAAGATTCTTATCTGTCAATCCCATACGACGGAAGGTATCATAATATAGAATGTTCGTACTACTTCCCCCATCCATGAGTACCTTAGTGAACTTATATCCCCCAACTTGAGGGCCACCACTAAGGCTAGATGACCCGGATTGTCAACCCAGGGCGGGTGATCCTGTCTACTCCATAAAATGGGTTGCTCAGACCAGCGCAAATACTGAGGCACCGCCAGTTCAACAGAGTTTACCGCCCTCTTGTGAAGCTTCTGATCACGCTTACACAAGTTAGTGGTGAAGACATGATATTGCCCACTATTTAACTACTTAGGATTGCTCTGATAACCCGACTGCTGTTGCTGGTTCCCCTGATGGTTGTAACCTCCCTGGTTGCCCTGGTTCCCTTGATTGCTGTGTCCGGTTTGATTGCCCTGAAATCCTGAACCGGAGCTGCCGCCTCCGTAACCCGGCCCGTGGAAACCACCTCTTGAACTGCCGGGTGGGCCATTATTGTACTGAAACATATTGGAGTTCTTGAAATCTCGCATGATATAACAATCCTTCCAAAGATGCGATGCTGGCTTCTCCTTCGATCCATGCTTTGGACAGGGTTGATTTAACAGGCGCTCCAAATTGGGGCCTGAACCTCCGCCCTCTGGGGCTGCTTGCCCTTACGGCGCTGACCATTCTCCTGAGCATTGGTGTGATCCACAAAGTCCAAACTGTTGTCGGACTTGCGCTTACCATTGTTCCCATGGCCTGCCGGATTATGCTGCTGACCCTTGGTGTTGCCGTTCTTTTTCCCTTTCCCCGGTTTGTCCTCCTTTGAGTCAGGGTCTTTTGTATTATCTGAATCGGCATACTTAACCAAAGTGGCCATAAGTGTTGACATATCATTGCAGTGACGTTTGAGCCTTCCTAACTTCTATTTGAGCGGCAGAAAACGACAATTACCCTCCAACGTTAGCACTGCGGTATCTGCATTGATACGATCCGATGAATGCAAAATAGCTTACACCCGCTTTACCCAATGGGCCGTGGACTCCGCATCCTCCTGAACACAAGCAACCAGATCCACAATTGACATGGGCTGCTTACAAGTATCTTTGAAGTTCTGGATAAATCGGTGCTTCAATTCGGCCCAAGATCCGACATCATGGTGAAGTATTTAGAACATACTGCCTCATCCACATCTAACATCTCCATTGCCATCTCGTAGCTTTCAACCCATGCCTCTGGTTGCAGATCGGTGGTGTAATTGGGTACCTTAAGAGGTCCTTTGAAATCCTGGGGCAGTCGCACATTACGCAAAGCAGGGGTGAGACACAGCACCCCTAAGGAACTGAATACCACACCTGGCTCTACTGAAGCAGTAGGGTGAACTGGAGTAGGTTGACGGGCTCCGTGTAGACCTACTAACTCGGCCTCTCGACATGCGCGACCATGATCCACCACATCCTGCACATTAGCACCTCCCCCTGCCGGGTTGTACCCTCGCGGCGAGTTACGGCGACGTGCACTGCTTGACACGGCCGGTTCATCCTCAATGTGCCTGCTGTAGCTCCAGCTCGGACGGGGGGGGGGGGTGGAATGAATCCTCTCACGACTGTGCGAATATGCCTGCTGCTGGTTTAGAGCTGTTTGAAGGAGATCTCTGGCCCGTCGTGCCTCAGCCGCAACTGGTGATTCACCGTCGGTTGGGAGGGCTGCCAACCGTGAAGCTGCGGCCACAATGTTGTCCAACGGGTTGGAGTAATGCCCGGGGTTGTTGGAACATACTGTGGCACAACGTTGTTCTGACGGGGCGGGTCCATCGTGCGTGGCTGAACCGGCGCTCCTGTCCCTGGCGCCTCCATCCGGTTTAATATTGGCTGGTTACTAGTTCCTGCTCCTAGCGTATTGAAGAGATTTCTTGGCTCATAACTCAGCGGGAGATGTGGTCGGTATCTTCTCCTCATGACTTCCTCTGAAGCATTCTGATCCACCCTAAGCCGGTAGGCCTGAGCTTCCAACTCGGCCCGTTCTGTAGCCATCCTAGCGTTCTCTGCCACTAGGTCCGCTTTAGCCTGAGTTATCTGATCTTTCACCTTTGCGATCTTCGCATTGTGTGATGTCTACTACACAATCTTATTCTTGTAGACGTTGTTGGGCCTCCAAGTGCAGAGGTTTGTAGGACAGTAGCAAATTTCCCTCAAGTGGATAACCTAAGGTTTATCAATCTGTAGGAGGCGTAGGATGAAGATGGTCTCTCTCAAGCAACCCTGCAACCAAATAACAAAGAGTCTCTTGTGTCCCCAACACACCCAATACAATGGTAAATTGTATAGGTGCACTAGTTCAGCGAAGAGATGGTGGTACAAGTGCAATATGGATAGTAGATAATAGTTTTTGTAATCTGAAATTATAAAAACAGCAAGGTAACTAATGATAAAAGTGAGCGTAAACGGTATTGCAATGTGTTGAAACAAGGCCTAGGGTTCATACTTTCACTAGTGCAAGTCCTCTCAACAATACTAACATAATTGGATCATAAAACTATCCCTCAACGTGCAACAAAGAGTCACTCCAAAGTTACTAATAGCGGAGAACGAACGAAGAGATTATGGTAGGGTACGAAACCACCTCAAAGTTATTCTTTCCAATCAATCCGTTGGGCTATTCCTATAAGTGTCACAAACAGCCCTAGAGTTCGTACTAGAATAACACCTTAAGATACAAATCAACCAAAACCCTAATGTCACCTAGATACTCCAATGTCACCTCAAGTATCCGTGGGCATGATTATACGATATGCATCACACAATCTCAGACTCATCTATTCAACCAACACAAAGGACCTCAAAAAGTGCCCCAAAGTTCTACCAGAGAATCATGAAGAAAACGTGTGCCAACCCCTATGCATAGGTTCATGGGCGGAACCCGCAAGTTGATCACCAAAACATACATCAAGTGAATCACGTGATATCCCATTGTCACCACAGATATCCACGGCAAGACATACATCAAGTGTTCTCAAATCTTTAAAGACTCAATCCCATAAGATTACTTCAAAGGGGAAACTCAATTCATTACAAGAGAGCAGAGGGGGGAAGAAACATCATAGGATCCAAATATAATAGCAAAGCTCGCGATACATCAAGATCGTGCCAAATCAAGAACACGAGAGAGAGAGAGAGAGATCAAACACATAGCTACTGGTACATACCCTTAGCCCCGAGGGAGAACTACTCCCTCCTCGTCATGGAGAGCACCAGGATGATAAAGATGGCCACCGGATAAGGATTTCCCCCTCCAGCAAGGTGCCGGAATGGGTCTAGATTGGCTTTCGGTGGCTATGGAGGCTTCTGGCGGTGGAACTCCCGATCTATTCTCCGTTCTAGAAGTTTTATGATACGTAGGCATATATGGGTACAAGAGGTACATCGGTGGACCGAAGGGGGGGCCACGAGGCAGGGGGCGCGCCCTAGTGGGGTGGGCGCGCCCCCTACCCTCATGAGCACCTCCTTCATCTTCTGACGTAGGGTCCAAGTTTATCTGGTAGGTTTCCTTCCAAAAATAACTTCTCCAGTTGATTTCATTCCGTTTTGACTCCATTTGATATTCCTTTTCCTCGAAACACTGAAATAGGCATAAAACAACAAATCTGGGCTGGGCCTCCGGTTAATAGGTTAGTCCCAAAAATAATATAAAAGTGGAAAATAAAGCCCAATATTGCCCAAAACAGTAGATAATATAGCATGGAGCAATCAAAAATTATAGATACGTTGGAGACGTATCAGCATCCCCAAGCTTAATTCCTGCTCGTCCTCGAGTAGGTAAATGATAAAAACAGAATTTTTGATGTGGAGTGCTACTTGGCATAATTTCAATGTAATTCTCCTTAATTGTGGCATGAATATTCAGATCCATAAAATTCAAGACAAAAGTTTAATATTGACATAAAAATAATAATACTTCAAGCATACTAACAAAACAATTATGTCTTCTCAAAATAACATGGCCAAAGAAAGTTATCCCTACAAAATCATATAGTCTGGCTATGCTCTATCTTGACCACACAAAATATTTAAATCATGCACAACCCTGATGACAAGCCAAGAAATTGTTTCATACTTTTGATGTTCTCAAACTTTTTCAATCTTCACGTAATACATGAGCGTGAGCCATGGACATAACACTATAGGTGGAATAGAATGGTGGTTGTGGAGAAGACAAAAAGGAGAAGATAGTCTCACATCAACTAGGCGTATCAAGGGGCTATGGAGATGCCCATTAATAGATATCAATGTGAGTGAGTAGGGATTGCCATGCAACGGATGCACTAGAGCTATAAGTGTATGAAAGCTCGAAAAGAAACTAAGTGGGTGTGCATCCAACTTGCTTGCTCATGAAGACCTAGGGCATTTTGAGAAACCCATCATTGGAATATACAAGCCAAGTTCTATAATGAAAGATTCCCACTAGTATATGAAAGTGACAACATAGGAGACTCTTTATCATGAAGGTCATGGTGCTACTTTGAAGCACAAGTGTGGTAAAAGGATAGTAGCATTGCCCCTTCTCTCTTTTTCTCTCATTTTTTATTTGGCCTTTCTTTTTTATGGCCTTTCTCTTTTTTTGGGCCTTCTCTTTTTTATGGCCTTTCTCTTCTTTTTTTATTTGCGCTTCTTTGGCCTCTTTTATTTATTTTCGTCCGGAGTCCCATCCCAACTTGTGGTGGAATCATAGTCTCCATCATCCTTTCCTCACTGGGACAATGCTCTAATAATGATGATCATCACACTTTTATTTACTTACAACTCAAAAATTACAACTCGATACTTAGAACAAGATATGACTCTATATGAATGCCTCCGGCGGTGTACCGGGATGTGCAATGACTCATGAGTGACATGTATGAAAGAATTATCCATGGTGGCTTTGCCACAAATACGATGTCAACTACATGATCATGCAAAGCAATATGACAATGATGAAGCGTGTCATAATAACAGAACTGTGGAAATTTGCATGGCAATATATCTTGGAATGGCTATGGAAATGCCATAATAGGTAGGTATGGTGGCTGTTTTGAGGAAGGTATATGGTGGGTTTATGATACCGGCGAAAGGTGCGCGGTATTAGAGAGGCTAGCAATGGTGGAAGGGTGAGAGTGCGTATAATCCATGGACTCAACATTAGTCATAAAGAACTCACATACTTATTGCAAAAATCTATTAGTTATCGAAACAAAGTACTACGCACATGCTCCTAGGGGGATAGATTGGTAGGAAAAGACCATCGCTCGTCCTCGACCGCCACTCATAAGGAAGGCAATCAATAAATAAATCATGCTCCGACTTCATCACATAACGGTTCACCATACGTGCATGCTACGGGAATCACAAACTTCAACACAAGTATCTCTCAAATTCACAACTACTCAACTAGCATGACTCTAATATTACCATCCTCATATCTCAAAACAATCATCAAGTATCAAACTTCTCTTAGTATTCAACAAACTCATAAGAGAATTTTATTATTCTTGAATACCTAGCATATTAAGATTTTAAGCAAATTACCATGCTATTTAAGACTCTCAAAATAATATAAGTGAAGCATTAGAGTTCATCTATTTCTTCAAAATAAAACTACCACCATGCTCTAAAAGATATAAGTGAAGCACTAGAGCAAATGACAAACTACTCCGAAAGATATAAGTGAAGATCAGTGAGTAGTCGAATAATTATGCAACTATGTGAAGACTCTCTAACATTTAATAATTTCAGATCTTGTTATTATATTCAAACAGCAAGCAAAGCAAAATAAAATGACATTCTAAGAATAGCAAACATCATGTGAAGAAGCAAAAACTTAGGATCAACCGATACTAACCGATAGTTGTTGAAGAAGAAAGGTGGGATACCAACCGGGGCATCCCCAAGCTTAGACGCTTGAGACTTCTTGAGATATTATCTTGGGGTGCCTTTGGCATCCCCAAGCTTGAGATTTTGTGTCTCCTTAATTCCTCTCATATCACGGTCTCCCTGAATCTCAAAAGTTTCATCCACACAAAACTCAACAAGGACTCGTGAGATAAGTTAGTATAAACCATTGACAAAACCTTATCATACTCTACTGTAGCAAATCACTAAAATTATTAATCAACATTGCATACTAAATGCCTCTGCATATTTATAGTCCTATCCTAAAATAGAATCATTAAAGAAGCAAACATATGCAGACAATGCAAACATAACAGCAATCTTCCTAAACAGGATAGTCTATAAAGAATACAGCAACATCCACACTTCCCTAGCTCCAAAAATTATGAAATAAAATTCCCACTGTAGTAAATTTATCAGAGCTTAATATTCAAAAGGTTTCAACATTTTATCACATTCTTACTTTTCTAGGGAATTATTGCAACAGCGGTAAACTTTCTGTTTTCAAACAGCAGCATGTATACTTGTAACATAGGCATAGTAAAGGCTATCAATGCCACTTTTATTGAAATAAAAGATGCAAGACAATGTTCTAAATAACAGCAAGCAAATCCTAACAAAATAAATTGACGCTCCAAGCAAAACACATATCATGTGGTGAATAAAAATATAGCTCCAAGTAAAGTTACCGATGAACGACGACGAAGGAGGGGATGCCTTCCGGGGCATCCCCAAGCTTAGGATCTTGGTTGTCCTTGAATATTACCTTGGGGTAACTTGGGCATCCCCAAGCTTAGGCTCTTTCCACTCCTTATTCCATAGTCCATCGAATCCTTACCCAAAACTTGAAAACTTCACAACACAAAACTTAAAGTAGAAAACTCGTGAGCTCCGTTAGTATAAGAAAATAAATCACCACTTCAAGGTACTTTAATGAACTCATTCTTTATTTATATTGGTGTTAAACCTACTGTATTAAAACATATCTATGGTTCATACCCTCCGATACTACTCATAGATTCATCAAAATAAGCAAACAACACATAGAAAACAGAATCTGTCAAAAACAGAACAGTCTGTAGTAATCTGGATCAAACGTATACTTCTGGAACACCAAAAATACTAAAATAAATTATGAACCTGAGGAATTTCTCTATTAATCATCTGCAAAAAGAATTAACTAAATTGCACTCTCCAAATAAAAATGGCAGAAATTCTCGTAAGCGCTAAAGTTTCTGTTTTTGACAGCATGATCATAAAGACCTCACCCAAGTCTTCCCAAAGGTTCTACTTGGCAAAAACACTAATTAAAAGAATAAAACCACATCTAACCAGAGGCTAGATGAATTATTTATTACTAAACAGGAACAAAAAGGAAGGAATAAAAATAAAATTAGGTTGCCTCCCAACAAGCGCCATCGTTTAAGGCCCCTAGCTAGGCATGGTGATTTCAACGATGCTCACATAAAAGATAAGAATTGAAACATAAAGTGAGCATCATGAAGAATATGACTAGCACATTTAAGTCTAACATAATTACTATGCATAGGAATTTTGTGAGCAAACAACTTGTGGGAACAAGAATCAACTTGCATAGGAAGGTAAAACAAGCATAACTTCAAAATTTTAAGCACATAGAGAGGAAACTTGGTATTATTGCAATTCCTACAAGCATATGTTCCTCCCTCATAATAATTTTCAGTAGAATCATGAATGAATTTAAAAATATAACCAGCACCTAAAGCATTCTTTTCATGACCTACAAGCATATAAAATTTACTACTCTCCACATAAGCAAACTTCTTCTCATGAATAGTAGTGGGAGCAAACTCAACAAAGTAACTATCATGGGATTGAAAATTGAAATCAAGAGGACAAGTTTCATGGTTATCATTATTCTTTAAAGCATAAGTGTCATCACAATAGTCATCATAGATAGGAGGCATGCTTTCATCATAATAAATTTGCTCATCAAAACTTGGGGCACAAAAAATATCTTCTTCATCAAACATAGCTTCCCCAAGCTTGTGGCTATGCATATCATTAGCATCATGGATATTCAAGGAATTCATACTAACAACATTGCAATCATGCTCATCATTCAAATATTTAGTGTCAAACATTTTATAGATTTCTTCTTCTAGCACTTGAGCACAATTATCCTTTCCATCATACTTACTAAAGATATTAAAAAGGTGAAGCGTATGAGACAAACTCAATTCCATTTTTATAGTTTTCTTTTATAAACTAAACTAGTGATAAAACACAAAACTCAAAGACTCGATTGCAAGATCTAAAGATATACCTTCAAGCGCTAACCTCCCTGGCAACAGCGCCAGAAAAGAGCTTGATGTCTACTACACAACCTTCTTCTTGTAGACGTTGTTGGGCCTCCAAGTGCAGAGGTTTGTAGGATAGTAGCAAATTTCCCTCAAGTGGATGACCTAAGGTTTATCAATCTGTAGGAGGCGTAGGATGAAGATGGTCTCTCTCAAGCAACCCTTCAACCAAATAACAAAGATTCTCTTGTGTCCCCAACACACCCAATACAATGGTAAATTGTATAGGTGCACTAGTTCGGCGAAGAGATGGTGATACAAGTGCAATATGGATAGTAGATAATAGTTTTTGTAATCTGAAATTATAAAAACAGCAAGGTAACTAATGATAAAAGTGAGCGTAAACGGTATTGCAATGTGTTGAAACAAGGCCTAGGGTTCATACTTTCACTAGTGCAAGTCCTCTCAACAATACTAACATAATTGGATCATAAAACTATCCCTCAACATGCAACAAAGAGTCACTCCAAAGTCACTAATAGCGGAGAACGAAGAAAGAGATTATGGTAGGGTAGAAAACCACCTCAAAGTTATTCTTTACAATCAATCCGTTGGGCTATTCCTATAAGTGTCACAAACAGCCCTAGAGTTCGTACTAGAATAACACCTTAAGATACAAATCAACCAAAACCCTAATGTCACCTAGATACTCCAATGTCACCTCAAGTATCCGTGGGCATGATTATACGATATGCATCACACAATCTCAGATTCATCTATTCAACTGTAAGTGCATCTAGTGCCCCTTAGTGATTTTGGTGTATTGAAGACTTATAGGTTAAGGGACTAATGCGTGTGTGAGTGTACACATGTCTATAAGTCTATGAGGAGTTTGATATTTACAGGAAAAGTCGACCCCTAAAAATGAATATCTTCGACTGAAGATTTTGGTATTTCTGAAGACTTTCATCAAGACTTTGAAAGTGAAGAAATTGGTGTGTCCGTGAAGACTTGGTATTCATGCGAGAAATATGAAGCTTGAAGACTTTTGTTTTCATAGTTTTGTTTTTCTCTTTCTTGAGTCATAGGAAACACCGTACTGTTAAAGGGGGTCGAGGAAATACTAAGGAAAAATTTCCATGTGATGCTCAACTCAAATCCTACACCTACCAATCCCTTCGAGTGAAGCCATTGGAAATCTCATACAGTTCAGTCAATTTCTTCAGTGACAGAGACGAAGTTCTTCTGGTCTCTGAGGAATTTGTCCTGACCGAGGAGTTAGGAATTCGCTAGTGCGGATTGCCTACACAGTGAGGAACATGATAGCCCTGAGGATTTTGCTACTCAAAATTCTGACCGTTGCTGTGCTATGCGCCAGTTGTCCCAAAATATCTATCCACCTAACGGTCATATCATTGAAGGGCATTTATATCTTATCATGTCGGGCTGCTCCCTAGGCTATAAATAGCCGCCCCCTACAACCACTAGCTGGTTGGCTGCTCCGAGAGAAACTAACACTTGTCATTTGAGAGCAACCCATCCTTCGAGGACTTTGAGCGAAAATCATCAAGTAAGTAAAAACCAAAAACCCATAACCCAAACACCTACAAAACCCAAGTGATTGAGCATCACTGAAGAGATTGATCCTGAGTGGATCCGACGCTTGTTACCTTTGAAGACTGTGCTTCTTCCAGACGGTTAGGCGTCATGGTCTAGAGCATCCAAGAGGAATTGTGGATCGCCGAGTGACCAAGTTTGTGAAGGTTTGGAAGTCGCCTGAAGACTTATCACGAGTGATTGGACGAGGTCTGTGTGACCTTAGTTCAAGGAGAATATGGTGAGGAATGGGTGTCTTGGACTAAGTGTCCTTGACTGGGTGTCCGGGACTGTGTGTCCTCGAGTTTAAATACTCAGCCGCTCCAACCAGACATACAACCGAGACATCAGTTGGAACTGGTCTACCAAATCATTGTCTTCACCGAGCTTACTGGTTTTATTTCCTCAACTCTTTCATTTCCTCATAGCTGTGCTGTATGTTTGTTCATATCTGTGTTTGAAGACTTTGACTGAAGACTTTCTCAATTTCCTCAGTTCAATTTCTTCAGTCTGTTTGTCTTCATCCTGAGTTATCCTGTGATTACGCTTCCTGTACTCTGTGCCTGTCTTCATTTCATCATGATGACTATGCTTGTATTCTGTTGTGTTTACTTTTGAGTACTTATTCCGCTGCTAGTAGTTCTTCGCTAAGGAATTTCCTCACCAGCAAATTCCTCAGTGAAGAATTTCATAAAAATCGCCCATTCATCCCCCTCTAGTCGATATAACGCACTTTCAATTGGTATCAGAGCGAGGTACTCCCTTGTTCTGTGTGATTTTGGTTTAACCGCCTGGAGTTTTAGTTATGTCGACCGCAGGTATGATGAAGGTGACATGCCCCATCTTTGACGGTCACGAGTATCCCAAGTGGAAGGCCATGATGAAGAAACGCCTCATGGCTATGAACAGCGAGTTGTGGACCGTCACTGAGATTGGCCTGACTGATCTGTGCAAGATGGCGGATGCTGATGACATTCACAAGTATACTCTTCTCAACCTCACGGCGAAGGATGTCATCTGCTCCAGCCTATCACAAAATCAGTGCAGCAATATCATGCATCTCGATCACGCGAAGCTCATCTAGGACCGTCTCTCTGAGGTCTATGAAGGTCATCGAACTTGTCATGATCCTTGGTTTGAGGACTTCAAGGAATCTCTCAAAACGATGACATTCGAACCAGAATCATCATCTTCTGCATCATGCCTTATGGCAAAAGATGCTGAGGTAACTAAATGCTACCTATCCGAGTCCAGTGATGATGAATCTGGTGATGAATTTGGACCCAGCTATGTTAAACTTGCTTCCCTTGCTACTAAACAACAAAGAGCTTTGGAAAAATCTCACTATATGCTAAACAAGAGCGATGATATGTTGGGTGAGGAAATGGATCAGTCAAAAGCTTTGGCTGAAAGTCTTCAGAGACTTCATACTAAGTATGACACCCTTCAAGATCAACATAACACTCTCTTATCGAATCATGAGAAGCTTTCTTATGAATTTCTTCAAAGAAAGCAAGACCTTGAGAAGCTAAGAGTGAGTTATGAAGATCTTCAGAAGGAGCGCGATTCATTACTTGCTGAACAAATCAGCGTATCTCAGGAAGAATTTGTTCCTCCATGCTTGAAGTGCATTGAACGTGAATCTGCTAATTCTTCACCTGAATGTTCAAATGCTGCTAATGTTTCAAATTCTTCACATGCCTCTGCTATCACTAATTCCTCATATGAGGACATTGCTAGTATCACTGACAATGCAGGGCTGAAGGAATTGTACACGACAGGCATGTACAAAAGCCTCAAAGGGCATCAAGCTCTTTGTGATGTGCTTAAAAAGCAGATCCTCAACAGGAACCCTAGGAAAGAGGGTATCGCCTTTGAGAGGAAACTCAATGCTGATGGTACATATTGGAAGCCTGAGCAATACCCCAAAACTACATGGGTTGCTGCAAAGGGACCTCCAGTTGATCCATCTAACTTATCTGGATTTGCATGTGAATCTCCTCATTCTGATGATGAGTCAATTGACTCCAACTATAAGCTATTCAAAAATCAGAATGGTGAAGTATTTGCTAGATATATTGGCACTAACTGCAGGAACGGCTCCCCTATGAAGAAAATCTGGGTTCCCAAAAGATGTCTTGAAAATCTTCAGGTGAATGTCATCATGACGCCACCTGTGAAGAATAGGAACCCTAGATCAAATTCCTCATACGGACCAAATTCGTCATATGGATCAAAGTCCTCATATGAACATCATCATGCTAACCCGTCTGTTTCGTAGGGAAGATCTAAGGATTATGGATATGTGCATTATTCTTCAAATCATTATGTCCATAAGTCCTCGAAGAATTTCTCTGCTTACTCATATGCTTACTCTAACCCATATTATGTGAAACGGAATGGATTGGCTTCTATGCCATCCTTCTCATATGGAGCTCGCAGAATGATGAACTCTTTGCCACCCCTCAGATGTGGGTGGTGAAGAAAAAGAACTAATCTCTTCTGCAGGGTCAGGTCTCCAGACGCACGTAATCGTCTGAAGAATTTGCTGGAGACCTGAGCATGCCTGATAGGACGCGGGCTAAGCATGAAGAAATGAACTTTCATTTCCCACGTCCTCATATTGCTTTATCAGTTCTTTTACTTGATGAAATTGATCTGATGAATTGATGTCATATTCTTCACTGATGAAGTACATGAGTTTGTAAGCTGCACTAATTCATCTGCAGGATGATCAACCCAAATCCACTGAGTGGGTCCTTGATAGTGGATGTACAAACCACATGACTGGTGACAAGAATCTATTGATGGATGCTCCATTATCTCTGTCGCATCTGAAGCATATCATCTTTGCTGACAAAGGCAAAAGTCAGGTATTGGGTCTAGGTAAGGTTGCAATTACAAAGGATCGACACATGGACAAAGTCATGCTTGTTGAGTCCTTAGGATACAACCTTATGTCTGTCTCAATGCTTTGTGATCTTGATATGGTTGTTGTCTTTGGCAAGTACCGTTGTGTTGTGGTTATGGAAGCTGACAATTCCAAAGTCTTCGAAGGCTTTAGGAGAGGAGACCTGTATATTGTTGATTTCTCTACAGGACCACAACCAGCCGTGTGCCTACTTGCAAAAGCTTCAGAAGGCTGGCTCTGGCATCGACGACTTGGTCATGCAGGCATGAGGAATTTGCACACGCTTGCGAAGAAGAAGCATGTCATTGGCATCGAGAATGTCAAATTCCTCAAGGATCACCTATGCGGAGCCTGTGAAGTTGGGAAGATGACCAAGGCCAAGCATCTAGCGAAGACTATCATGACCACCACTCGCCCATTTGAATTGCTTCACATGGATCTCTTTGGTCCTAATCATTATTCTGCTATCTCAAATGAAGCATCTCAATATGGCTTCATTATTGTTGATGATTATTCTCGTTACACATGGGTACACCTTGTTACTTACAAACATGAAGTGCAGGAAGTCTTCAAACGATTTTCCTCGAGGGCTTCAACTAACTTTGGTGTGAAGATCAAGCACATCAGAAGTGACAATGGCACTAAGTTCAAGAATTCTGGTCTCGATGACTATCTTGATGAACTTGGTATCACTCATGAGTTATCTGCTCCTTACACTCCTCAGCAGAACAGCGTCGTGGAGCGCAAGAACAGGACTCTTGCTGAGATGGCTCGCACTATGCTTGATGAATACAAAACGCCTCGTCGTTTCTAGACTGAGGCAACTGATACTGCGTGTCACATCATCAACATAGTATATCTTCACAAATTCTTCAAAAAGACTGCCTATGAACTCCTCACTGATAAGAAACCCAATGTAAGTTATTTCAAAGTCTTCGGTGCTAAATGTTGGATTAGAGATCCTCATCACAACTCAAAATTTGCACCGAAAGCACATGAAGGTTTTATGCTTGGTTACGGAAAGGACTCGCACACCTACAGAGTCTTCAACAACATTCTTCACAAAGTTGTTGAAACTGTAGACGTGCGGTTCGATGAAACTAATGGCTCGCAAAGAGAGCACCTACCTACTATGATAGATGAACCAGCACCTGAGGAAACTATCAAGTTCAAGGCTACTGAGGATGTCATTCCTACTAAAGAATTCATTCCAGAACATGAAGAACATCGAGCTAATGCACCTGAAGAAAATGCTGAAGAAAATGGTGCTGAAGAAAACGCTGATCAAACTCTTCAACGACAACTAGCTCATCCTCGCATTGCAAAACAAGTGCAAGTTGAAAAGATCATCAATGACATCAAAGCGCCAGGTCCTCTCACACGCTCAAAAGCTTCACATTTGTCTAACTTTTGTGGGTAGTGAGGGAGTCCTGGATTAGGGGGTGTTCGGGTAGCCGGACTATACCTTCAGCCGGACTCCAGGACTATGAAGATACAAGATTGAAGACTTCGTCCCGTGTCCGGATGGGACTTTCCTTGGCGTGGAAGGCAAGCTTGGCGATGCGGATATTCAAGATCTCCTACCATTATAACCGACTTTGTGTAACCCTAACCCTCTCCGGTGTCTATATAAACCGGAGGGTTTTAGTCCGTAGGACAACTTCATCATACAACAATCATACCATAGGCTAGCTTCTAGGGTTTAGCCTCCTTGATCTCGTGGTAGATCTACTCTTGTACTACCCATATCATCAATATTAATCAAGCAGGACGTAGGGTATTACCTCCATCAAGAGGGCCTGAACCTGGGTAAAACATTGTGTCCCTTGTCTCCTGTTACCATCCGCCTAGACGCAGAGTTCGGGACCCCCTACCCGAGATCCGCCGGTTTTGACACCGACATTGGTGCTTTCATTGAGAGTTCCTCTGTGTTGTCGCTTTTAGGCCCGATGGCTCCTTCGATCATCAACAACGATGTAGTCCAGGGTGAGACTTTTCTCCCCGGACAGATCTTCGCGTTCGGCGGCTTCGCACTGCGGGCCAATTCGCTTGGCCACCTTGAGCAGATCGAAAGCTACGCCCCTAGCCATCAGGTCAGATTTGGAAGCCTAAACTACTCGGCTGACATCCGTGGGGACTTGATCTTCGACGGATTCGAGCCACAGCCAAGCGCGCCGCACTATCTCGATGGGCATGATATGGCTCTGCCACCGAACAGCTCCTTGGAGGCCGCACACGCATCAGTTCCGACCATTGATTCGGAGCCTACTATGCCGATCGAGGATCAGCGGTTGGACGCTGCCTCAGGGGCTGCGATCTCAGAGGCAATCGAGCCGAACTCCAGCCCCGCACTCCGCATGGCCCGCAACTCCGAGGAGCCGGATTCCTTTCCGAACTCCGAGCCCCCCGCGCCCCTGCCGATCGAATCTGATTGGGCGCCGATAATGGAGTTCACCGCCGCGGACATCTTTCAGCACTCGCCCTTCGGCGACATCCTGAATTCGCTAAAATCTCTCTCTTTATCAGGAGAGCCCTGGCCGGACTACGGTCAGCAAGGATGGGATTCAGATGATGAAGAAATTCAAAACCCACCCACCACCCACTTCGTAGCCACTGTCAACGACTTAACCGACATGCTCGACTTCGACTCCGAAGACATCGACGGTATGGACGACGATGCAGGAGACAACCAAGAACCAACGCCTATAGGGCATTGGACAGCCACCTCATCTCACGATGTGTACATGGTGGATACCCTTATAGGAAGCAACAACGAGGAAAACGGGGATGGAAAGAGGAATCGATCTCTCGAAAAACAATCAAAGCGTCGGCGTAAACACCGACCCAAGCCCCGCCTCGATAAAGACCCAGCCATAGAGCAGGATGAGCCGGTAGACGACGAGCATGCCTTAGAGCAACCGTCTGAATAGGACAACCCGGATAGAGAAACCGAACATCCCTCCCCCGGTGAAAATGGCATTCCGGACGACCCTATGCCGGACAAGCCCACGAAGCAGAAGAACCTCCATAAACGGCTCGTTGCAACCACACGCAACCTGAAAAAGCAGAAGCGGAAGCTAAAAACTGCGGAAGATGCACTCAGGATCAGATGGAGTAAAGTAATCAATACCGCAGACAAATACGGCGACAGTCGCCGCACTAAAAGCTATCCGAGGAGAAAGCTACTGCCTGAATTTGACGAGGAGGCCTTAGAGCCCTCGCATTCAAAAAGTAAGAAAGCCACACGGTCGGATAGACGACCCCATGGCTAGCATAAAGTGGCAAGCAGCGCCGCACTTAAACCGGCATGGGACCCACTTAAGGATTCGCATCATGGCCCAGCCAGGTCCATTTACGGGCCAAGAAAGCAAGCTCTCGTAAGCAATGCAATAAAGCCATTATCAGAATCCGGCACACCCAAATACAGGGGTGCCGCACACCCCCTATGTTTCACCGATGAGGTCTTGGATTAGGAATTTCCAGCGGGATTCAAACCCGCAAACATAGAGGCATACGATGGAACAATAGACCCTGGAGTCTGGATCGAGGATTATATCCTCCACATACATATGGCTAGAGGAGATGACCTCCACGCCATAAAATACTTACCCCTCAAGCTTAAAGGGCCAGCCCGGCATTGGCTTAAAAGCCTTCCTGAAAACACAATCGGAAGTTGGGAAGAGCTCGAGGACGCTTTCCGAGCAAATTTTCAAGGGACCTATGTCCGCCCTCCAGATGCAGATGATCTTAGTCACATAACTCAACAACCCAGAGAGTCAGGAATAGATTTCTTACTAAAAAGAATCAGATAGTCGACTGTCCGGACGCTGAAGCCTTAGCAGCTTTCAGGCATAATGTCTGAGATGAATGGCTCGCCAGACACCTCGGCCAAGAAAAGCCAAGAACAATGGCCGTACTAACAAGCCTCATGACCTGCTTTTGCGCAGGAGAGGACAGCTGGTTGGAAAGATGCAGCACCAGTGACCCAAGTACATCCGAAACTAGGGATGGAAACGGAAAACCGCGACGCAATAAGGACCGTCACCGGACTAAGGAAAAAAGTCCGAAGAGCACGGCAATCAACGCCGGATTCAAAAGCTCACGACAGAATCAGAAAAAGCCGCCCCTCCAAGATAACAGGGACGACCTATCCAACCTAAACAAAATCTTGGATAGGATAAGTCAAATACACAGTACTCCTGGAAAGCCTGCTAACCATACCCACAGAGATTGTTGGGTTTTTAAACAATCCGGCAGACTCAACGCCGAACACAAGGGGCTCGACACACCAAGTGAAGACGAGGTTGAACCCCAAAAGCAGAGTACCAGGAAACAAAAGAATTTCCCACAAGAAGTAAAAATAGTAAACTTACTCCACATAACAAAACGTGCGGTGCCCATAAAGGTACACGCCCCACGGCCTATCCCAAAGGAATCCCGCCACTGGTTGTCAAAACCAATCATCTTCGATCATATGGATTATTCTAGAAGTATCAGGAACCCAGGCTGGACTGCCCTCGTACTCGATCCAATAATTGGCAGACTCCAGTTTTCAAATGTCCTTATGGACGGTGGCAGCGGACTCAACCTGATATATCAGGACTCAATCCGCCACATGGGGATCGACCCAAAAAGAATTCGCCACAGCAAAACCTCCTTTCAAGGAGTAACGCCAGGTTCGGACACCCATTGCATGGGTTTTCTCCGGCTCGAGGTTATTTTCGGCTCTGCCGATAATTTCCGTCGCGAAAAGCTGACTTTCCACATCGTCCCATTCTCAAGTCGCTATCAAGCATTACTGGGACGCGAAGCTTTCGCCCGCTTTAACGCAATACTGCATTATGCATCTCTTACGCTTAAGATGCCTGGTCCACACGGCATCATCTCCTTAAAGGGGAAGCAGTGAGGGCGCCTCCCCCAAGCGGAGGATTGTGCGGCCGCTTTAACAGCCCCACCATACAATGGCTTCACCAGCCAGAACATCTGATCAGGTCATTAAGACCACGGACACGGATAGACGAGTCCGGCACAAAAGTATCGTTGATAAAGGCTTAGTGGCCATATACCCCTGCACTAGGGGCTTCACACGTATAAAATAAGAGAGAATAAAGCTCAATTTTCCATATTTTACTTTACACTTTGTTTATTTCATATAACTTTTGTTCGGCACACCCATTTTTCAACTTAGTTGCTCTCTTTTTACAGATGAACGTCGTGCTTCGCCCGTCCAGGATACGGCACAATGGAGACACAGGTGCAGACGAGCAGTATGGACCCGTTCGAAGGATTCTTTTCAGATTAAGACCCTACGTAAACCTTTTTTACTGTCTCTTGTTGATATACATCCCCTGGTTCTATGACCAAGGAGGAGGCTGGCGTCTTGGCATGTGGCCACGTCAGAATTCTTGCGCGTACCTGGACACTAGGGGCTTATACCTCAAAGCGTTACCTCGCCCGCTCTCATAAAGACCGAATACCTTAGGGAGTGTTCGGCGTCGCGAGTTTGGCTTTATATGAATCAGCTCCGAGTCATGATTTTGGTCAAATGTTGGGTTGCCCGGCTCCTGTGTTCGGCCGCCTTACGTTCCGCTCTATCGGCTAAGGCGGCACCAGGAGAACTACTGCGATTGTGCCCTGGTTCGGCCAGGCGAGCACCTCAGTAGAGAAAGCCGAAAACCGACTGTCATGATATGGCGTGAGACTGGTCAACCACTCGATGACTCTCCAGAATCTGTAGGATTCCTCCGCATTAACGAAGGGCCGTTTCCTGGCCAGGCACATACGCGCCCCGAATTCGGGCGAGCGCAGTCGCCACCAGGGGCTACCTAAATAGTCCCATTGTCAAGCTCCTATGGCTAAGTGAAAGTGTTAAAGCATTATAGTCCGGTTGCCTAGCTCGCTGCGCTATCACCTCCTTTGTAGGACCAAGACGTTGGATTAAGTGTGAAAATGCGCCTTCTGCGAGCACCCCCGCACTATGTGCGTGGGGGCTGAAGCCAACGACTGCAATCTTTCAGATTTTGTATATATATCTTAAAACGGCCGCACAGGAGGTGTTCCAAATACTTGAAGGCACAAGTATAAAAGGCTACTACAATTCATCAAAATATTGCTTTATAATTACATATGCTATCAGAACATAGCATCCTTCAAGCACTGCGTCTCTATTACACGAGCGCCTTCAAGGACTTCCTGAAAATAGTGCTCGGAGGGTACTCGGCTTTTGTCCGAATCTCGGGATGCAACAACGGTGGTCTCCATCTCTGCCCAGTATGTCTTGACACGGGCAAGAGCCATCCGTGCGCCCTCTATGCATGCTGACCTCTTCATCGCATTGATACGTGGCACCGCGTCAAGGAATTGCTGCACCAAGCTGAAATAACTCTTCGGCTCCGATCTCCCCGGCCACAGATGACCCATGACGTACTTCATGGCGAGTCCGGACAATCTATTCAGTTCGGCCCATTGAGCCAGACGATCGTCCACTGCCAGTGGACGCTCTGGATTCTGGAACTGCGACCAGAAAAGCCTTTCCACTTCGCGATCTTCTTGATCTCGAAAGTATTCCATCGCATCAGCAACACTCGCTGCCAAATCCAGATAGGTGTCCTCCACACTCCAATTCCGGTCCAACGGAGCAAACTTCGAATCGCAAAACTTCCTCCGCAGCATAAAGGGCTTTCCAGCCGCAATCTGTCCGGCCTGACGCAGCTCCTCCTTCGCAGCTCTCATCGTCGAGCGAGTGTCCTTGGCATCAGCAACGGCCTTCTCTAAGTCCGTCTGTCTCGCCCGGTCTTCTTTCTCAAGAAGCTTGCAACGGTCAGCAACGCTTTTTAACTTCACGGCCATCTCGGCCATCTCCTTCTTGCTTCGGCAATGAGCGGCCTGTTCGGCTCTCAACTCTTCAAGGGCCTTCGCGGCAGCCGCATCACTTTTCCTGGCTTGTTCCTTAGCTCGGGCAAGTTCCGCGCGAAGACTCTCCACGGCGGCCGCACCATCTGCGTCAAGCACACACATTGTAAGATACTGGCATAAATCTCCTCTTACCAGATACCGCCCGAGGAATTACATACCTTGAGCCTCATCAAGCCGCTTGTTGACGAGCGCGATGTTGGCATCTGCCACGTCAAGTTGCCGCCTTAGTTCAGCAAAATCATCAGTTCGACTCGATTCCGGACACTTCGCCACCTGTATACAAAGGCGACATTTTAGACCTGGGATTATGATCCTCTGCGCACCGTCAATTTTGACAACGCACAGAGTCTCAGGGGCTACTATCTACACAGGGCGCATCTTGTTTATGCACAACTGACAAAGAAATACATTATCAAACGTACCTCAAAACCCGTCAGCAAACTTCTGACGGCCTCATGCAATCCGCTTTCCGCGGACGAAATCCTTCCAATCACCATGCCCATCAATGCACGGTGCTCCTCTGAGATAGAAGCTCGCCCCAGCAGAATCATCAGCTCCTCCGACCGCGCATCGGACGGTGTCGGACTCGTCCTATGACCTCCATCGAAGGCCGGACACGGAGAACCTTGGGGGGCCATATGGCTACCTTCCACCCCTGCCGGATTCGGAGAAACCCTCCGTGACGACACCTCAGGGTCGCCCGGCTCGCTAGGTGGTACGACAGGGGGAGGCGTTCCACTCTCCATCATCTCCGGAAGAAGATCCCCCGAAGACGAGCTCTGCTGAGAAGGGCTAAGGTCCGAGCTACAAGGTAAAATTTCGGTTAATCTTCTCAGATGAAAAGCAAGGATTTCCCTCATCCCTCTAAAGGAAAATCTTTCTCTACTTACGGCTCGCTGGAGGGCTGATCCCTTTGAGGGCGTAGTTCGGCCGAGGATCTCCCCGGCGTCAGACCCTCTGACGAGGACTTTTTCCCCCGCTTTGAGGCCATGGTCTCCGGGTCGTCAGAGGCGGCCCTCTTCTTCCCCTTAGGAGAGGAATTGTCGGTTCCTCCCTTCGTAGCAGCCTCCTTCGAGGAGGCCATAGTTTACTTGTCCTCCCCCTCACTTCCCTCCAAAGGCACGATCTTCAACATCCTGACTAGCACGGGATCCGGCCTGGTCTCAGGAAGGGGAGCCGGACACCTGATCAGCTTTGCCTTCGCTATCCACTCCTGTTTAAAAGGACAGCTCTTTTAGGGGCGAGTTTATGACAATTTTACGGATAGCGAGTCCGGGCACAAGGTTACTTACTTGAGTATCTGGGTGATTGCAGCTTAAACCTGCGTCCTCGGTCAAATCCGGACACATTGCTTGTGATCCGAAGAACATTTTATACATCTCCACGGGCGTTGCGCCCATAAAATGCTGGAGAGCTCATGACCCCTCCGGATTAAACTCCCACAGACGAAGGGAGCGACGTTTTCCGAGCAGTGTTCGGCGAATCAGCATGACCTGCGTCACCATGACTAGGTTGAGGTCTCTTTCTAAGAGATCCCTAATGCAGCCCTGCAACAAGGGTACTTCTTTGGATAACTCCCAATCTAATCCTTTGTTGACCCATGACGCTAGCCGTGGTGGGGGACCCGAGCGAAAGGCAGGAGGCGCCACCCACTTGGTGCTCCTGGGAGCGGTGATATAGAACCACTCTCGTTGCCACAAGCCGAGCTCCTCTTGAAAAGAGCCCTCGGGCCATGGAGCATCAGCATTCTTACTTATGACAGCGCCTCCGCACTCTGCGGGCCGTCCCTCGATCATCTTCGGCTCCACTCCAAAAGTCTTGAGCCATAATTCGAAGTGAGGAGTAACACGGAGGAACGCTTCGCACACAACGATGAATGAGGAAATGTGGAGGATGGACTCCGGAGCTAAGTCATGAAATTCCAACCCATAATAGAACATCAGCCCCCTCACGAAGGGATCCATCGGGAAGCCTAACCCCGAAGGAAGTGAGACATGAACACTACGCTCTCACCGGGCTGGGGACTGGGAATAGCCTGCCTTTGAGCAGGCAACCTATGCAAAATTTCGGCGGTCAAGAACTTAGCCTCTCTCAACTTTAGCACGTCCTCCTCCGTGACGGAGGAGGGCATCCATCGGCCTTGAAGGTCGGAACCGGACATTGTCGAAGGTCCGAAGCGCCTGGAATCTGGAGCCTAGGGTGTTGGAACTCGAGGCGACGGGCGGACTTGTTTGATATTGGAGAAAAGGAGTAAGGCCTTGGTCTCTTTACAAGAGGTTGAATACCAGGAGCCCTCCCTGTGACCGTTTGGGACTCGCCTTTAATCGAGAAGACATGCTAACGGGCATGATTGGGTTACCCACGTCCGTATTGATGAGAATCCCGTAAATAAAGGGGACACGCTCTCTGCTTTGACAAGACGTGCCAAGGAAACCGCCTTGCAAAACACGCTGAGGTGGAGAAGTGAAAACGATTTGAATAAAGGCTTGACCGTAATGTGATGTCACACTGCGGAATACGTCAGCAGATTAGATTTGTGTTAATATTATTCTCTCTGTGGCAATACGTGGAAACTTATTTTGCAGAGCCGGACACTACTCTTAGTGTTTACAAACTTTTATGAAGAATTTGGAGGAGGAACCCGCCTTGCAATGCCGAAGATAATCTGCGCGCCGGACTCGTCATCATTGAAGCCTGGTTCAGGGGCTACTGAGGGAGTCCTGGATTAGGGGGTGTTCGGGTAGCCGGACTATACCTTCAGCCGGACTCCAGGACTATGAAGATACAAGATTGAAGACTTCGTCCCGTGTCCGGATGGGACTTTCCTTGGCGTGTAAGGCAAGCTTGGCGATGCGGATATTCAAGATCTCCTACCATGATAACCGACTTTGTGTAACCCTAACCCTCTCCGGTGTCTATATAAACCGGAGGGTTTTAGTCCGTAGGACAACTTCATCATACAACAATCATACCATAGGCTAGCTTCTAGGGTTTAGCGTCCTTGATCTCGTGGTAGATCTACTCTTGTACTACCCATATCATCAATATTAATCAAGCAGGACGTAGGGTTTTACCTCCATCAAGAGGGCCCGAACCTGGGTAAAACATTGTGTCCCTTGTCTCATGTTACCATCCGCCTAGACGCACAGTTCGGGACCCCCTACCCGAGATCCGCCGGTTTTGACACCGACAGGTAGTATGCTTTTGTCTCTATTACAGAGCCCACTAAGGTAGATGAAGCATTTCTGGAGCCTGAGTGGATTCAGGCCATGCAAGAAGAATTACATCAGTTCGAGCTCAACAATGTCTGGGAACTGGTCAAACGTCCAGATCCTCGCAAGCACAATATCATCGGCACAAAGGGGATTTACCGCAACAAGCAAGATGAAAATGGCCTTGTGGTGAGGAATAAGGCACGGCTTGTAGCTCAAGGATACACACAGGTTAAAGGAATTGATTTCGATGAAACTTTTGCACCTGTTGCTAGACTTGAGGCTATTCGCATATTACTTGCTTATGCTAACCATCATGATATCACTCTATATCAAATGGGTGTGAAAAGTGCATTCCTCAATGGTAAGCTTGAGGAAGAAGTGTATGTTGCTCAACCCCCAGGTTTTGAAGATCCAAAGAATCCTGACAAAGTCTTCAGACTCAACAAGGCCCTCTATGGCCTCAAGCAGGCCCCACGGGCTTGGTATGATACTTTGAAGGAACTCTTCATGAAGAAAGGCTTCAAACCCGGTTCACTCGACCCTACTCTTTTCACTAAATCTTAGGATGGTGAATTGTTTGTGTGCCAAGTATATGTTGATGATATTATCTTTGGATGTACTGACCAACGTTATAGTGATGAATTTGCCTATATGATGTGTGAATAATATCAAATGTCTAGGATGGGAGAGTTGAAATTCTTCTTAGGTCTTCAAATTCATCAACAACACAATGGCATATTCATATCTCAGGAGAAATACCTCAAGGATGTACTGAGGAAATTTGGCATGCAAGATTGCAAAGGCGTTAAAATTCCTATGCCCACAAATGGCCATCTGTGCACTGATTAAAATGGTATTGACTTCGATCATAAGGTATACCGCTCCATGATAGGTTCCTTATTGTACTTATGTGCATCTAGGCCAGATATAATGCGTAGTGTTTGCATGTGTGCCCAATTTCAAGCTGCACCGAAGGAATCACACCATAAGGCTGTGAAGCATATTCTTCGATATCTAGCTCACACACCAACACTTGGATTATGGTACCCCAAGGGCTCGGCTTTTGATTTTGTTGGATATTCTGACTTTGACTATGTTGGTGATCGTGTGGATCGCAAGTCAATGTCTGGTACATGTCATTTCCTGGGACCATCTTTGGTCTGTTGGTCCTCGGAGAAACAAAACTGCGTATCACTATCTACTGCTGAAGCTGAGTACATTGCCGCTGGTTCTTGCTGTGCCCAATTGCTATGGATGAAGCAAACTCTCAAGGACTACGGCATCAACATGAAGAATGTACCTCTCTTCTGTGACAATGAGAGTGCCATCAAGATTGCACACAACCTAGTTCAGCACTCGAAGACAAAGCACATTCAGATTCGTCATCATTTTCTTCGTGATCATGTGTTGAAGGGCAACATTTCTATTGAGCATGTGAAGACTGAAGAACAGCTAGCCAATATCTTTACAAAGCCCTTGGATGATAAGAGATTTAGCAAGTTGCGGTGTGAGCTAAATATCTTAGAGTCTTCGAATGTTCTTTGAAAAGGACACTCATCCTAACACTTATGCAAAATTGATGACTTAGATGTGCAACACATGAAGAAATGTTTTTCTTCAATCAATGAAGAATAACACTCTTAGTGTGAAGAAGTTAACGAAGAATTTGATTCTCAGAACCCTACGATAATTGTACGCGGTGTCTGAAATCATCATTCTTATACGGTGGGTCACGCCATCACCAAAAGTTGAAATTCCTCAAATTATTCACATTCTTCAACTTTGCATAGTCTTCACTGGTTCCGTCGTTTTTCTTCATTGGCTATATATATATATATATATATGAGTTTATGTCCTCTACAACATTCACTTATTGCTATTTCTTCAAGTTGGTTTTCTGCTAAGTGAATGTGATCGGACCCTTCCCCTCTATGCTATACTCAACCCAATCTGTTCACAAATTCTTCATGTGCGTTCTATTTGAAACTCGTTCAAAATCTTCACTTTGTCCTTGTCAGCTGAAGAAATTGCAAACGGAACTTTAAAACCTATCTTATCAAAATTTTCGGTCTTGCCGCTCAAACCGTTCCGCATCCCTCGATACACTTATCCACTCACCCACGATCTAACACGATCTCCACCTCTCACTACATGGGTGACACATGTCATGCGAATGAGAAGGGTCAGGGGCACATTCGTCCAATTTCTTCGGGCGAGCAGTTTTTCACCGTGGCTATAAATACCCTTCCTTCCCTTCCTCACTTCTTTTACTCCATGTTGGGGATATTACTGCTGGGTGTAAACCGGCCTATCTGGGCCGGGTCAACTTCATCAGTAGTTCAAGAGTGCTAAAGCCCAAGAAGACAGATGAGGGCCAAAGGCCCGTAGTTGGTTTAAGACTTGTAGTTAATAAACCGGTATTTGTATATAACTTGTATTGTAAGTTAGGAATAAGGAGAGACCAACCCGGATACGAATATGGACCGGTGTTGGGACTTTGTGAACCGCCGGGCATCACCCGTGTGTATAAGGGGACGATCCGGCGGCGGTTCAAGGACAACAGACAACAACTCGAGACATAGGCGAAGCTTGTTTTTTGCCTAGTCATCGAAACCCCATCAATTCCATCACAACTAGATGTAGGCTTTTACCTTCATCGAAGGGGCCGAACTAGTATAAACTCTATTGCGTCCCTGTGTCCGCTTTAACCCCTTCAAGCTAACCCGTCGCGATGGCTCCATGACTAAGTCCTTTCTCTAGGACATCTGCCGTGACAAAACCACGACAGTTGGCGCCCACCGTGGGGCTATCGCACGATGGTTTCAAGTTCTTGGAGGGCCGCTTTGAAGGACTCGAGGGCTACGCTGTAGGACGGATGACTAAGAGTCGTCGCGGCAAGCTCTACATCGACGACGCAGGCTGGGGCCTCGAGGCCGGCTCAGTTGAGTACGGGTACCGGGTCCCCTTTGGTGGCATTCACGTTTTCATTGGCAATATCGGTGAACCGGGCCCTGAGCCGGACATCTGCACCGACCTCGTCGAGACGGCTCAGTGTGCGCGATCCGCCTGGGTTAAACCGGCCATGAAGCGTGCCTTCGTGGGAGTCATCCATGGAGGAAGTTATGAGAACGGATCGGAATCTCGCGGTGAGACCGTCGTTTGTTCTGATGACGAGTCATCGACCGGAGAAACCGAATCTCTTTATCAGCTACAAGATGGCCAGATTGGGGGCTGTTCCGATGGCGACAGTATTCCGGATCCCTCTGATCTGCCCAACCGAGTTGGAATATTCATGGCCGGCACACAAGCAGCGCTTCATTCTTCAACCGCTGCGGCAACAACCTCCGGTTCAGCAGCGGCGACGGCTGCCGGGGCAGGAGGCCCTGTGCGCCCGCCGGCTCAAGTTCTATCAGAGCTATTTGATGCATTGGATATGCTTATGGCGGAAGCTAATCCGGCAGATCAGGGCGTTCACAACGTGGAGATTGCAAAGGTGAAGGAACAGATCACCCAGGCCAAGGCGGATCTGGCAGCTGAGGACACCAGGATGGCCACAGAGCGGGCCGCTCTAGACGCACAGGCCTACAGGCTCATGTTGGACCAGAGCGCGTCGCATGAAGTCATGAGGAGGAAGCACCGATCCCGTTTGCCTCCGGTTTTCGAGGCAAGAGACCTTTTCAACACCCCGGGAGCAGGAACCAGTAATCCACTAGAGGGAAACCAGGCGGAAGCTCCTGGGACCGGTGCACCGGTTCAGCCTCGTCGGATGGACCCGCCTCGTCAAAGCACCGTTATACCTCAGGCTGTTTTAACACCTCCAGGTCACCACTCCAACCCAATGGACAATCTCGTCGCCGCTGCTGCACGGCTGGAGGCCATTCCAATTGAAGGTGACTCGCCGCAGGCAGTAGAGACGCGACGGGTCAAGGAGCTTCTGAGGACAGCTTTGGTCCAACAGGAAGCGTACTCGTACAGCCGCGACAGGATCCACTCGACCCCCCGTCCAAGCCGGAGCTATAGCAGACATATGGATGAACCGCAGTGTCAAGTAATGAACGACGTGGAGCACCCCGTGGCAACAACCCGGCGGGTGGTGCTGATAACGCTCAGGAAGTGGTGGACCGGGCCCGAGCGCGCAGGGAGGCCGAGTTAGCCGCACAGCATCAGGCTCGGCAGCTCACACCGGTTCGTCCAACTATCTCGATCGAACCTAGTGTTACTTCTAGTTCTTTGGGGGTGCCTTGCCTTATCCCCGCTTTACGCAATGTGCGCCTGCCCAAGGATTCCAAAGGCCCGCGCAAAGTACCAAATTACACGGCGGATCAACCTCCAGAGACATGGGTGGAGAGCTATGAGATGGCCATGGAGATGCTTGATGTGGATGACGCGGCGTGTGCGAAATACTTCACCATGATGCTTAAAGGAACGGCCCGTACTTGGTTAAAAAGCTTGCCGGCTAATTCTATCAGTTCATGGGCCCAATTACGAGCCCGGTTTATCAGCAATTTCAAGGATACATGTAAACAGCCTATGTCGATAGTGGACTTAGCTGCCTGCGTCCAGGAGGAAGGAGAATCAACGACTCATTGGGTGCGCCGGGTTTCACAAGTGTTGCACTTATCAGACCGCATCGACGCTGACACCGCAGTATTAACCCTAGAAGGCAACTGCCGGTTTGGGCCCCTAAAGCTGAAGTTGGGACGGATGAAGTGTCATTGCACTGACATGGGGACCCTCATGGCCGCTTTGGTGAAGTATGCTGATTCTGATAGTACCAAGGATCCCGAATCTGATGATGACAAGGCAGGGAAGGGAAAGAGGAACAACAACTCCAAAGGTCAGCAGCATCACTGGGCAGGCAATGGTGGTGGAGGCAAGCGTAAAGCGGATGGTAACATGGACTTTGTGGCTAATACCAACACGCAGGACAATGTCTAGCGACGCAAGGGTAAACCAAAAAATCGCAACGAGGCACCCAACCCTAACCCGGACCGCCTAAACTATCTACTGAGCCAGCCCTGTCCAAGACATGGGACGAAGGAGGCGCCAGCAAACCACCTTTGGAAGGATTGCTTCATTATGCAGGAGTTCAAGAATTCCAATGCTTTTCGTTATGATCACGGCTCCGGCGGTGGCTCAGGGTCCGGGTCGGGTTACGGTGGAGGAAATTCCGGTTCAGGATTTAACGGTAATCCGAGCGGACATAATAATCAAAATAGTCAGAACAACCAGGGTGGTTACAACCAACAGCAGCAACAGTCAGGTTACCAGAGCAACCCAAAGCAGTTGAGTAGTGGGCAGTACCATGTCTTCAACACTAGCTTGGACAAGCGAGACCGGAAGGTTCAGAGGCGGGCGGTCAACTCTGTTGAACCGGCCATACCCCGTTATCTACACTGGTATGAATAACCAATCATATGGAGCAGAGAGGATCACCCTCCCCAGGTTGATAATCCGGGTCAGTTGGCTCTGGTGATGGCGCCTTAGGTGGGAGGTTACAAGTTCACCAAGGTGCTCATGGATGGAGGGAGCAGCATTAATATCTTGTACTATGAGACCTTCCGTCGTATGGGACTAACAGATAAAAATCTCAAACCATCTAATACGGTGTTCCACGGTGTAGTACCTGGCAGATCAGCATATCCTGTTGGTAATATAGCTCTGGAAGTGGCCTTTGGGGATGATCATGATTCCAGGTCACAGACATTGACGTTTGAAGTGGTGAAAATCCAAAGTCCATATCACGCCCTGTTTGGGCGACCGGCCTACGCCAAGTTTATGGCACGGCCCTGTTATGTGTATTTGCAGCTCAAGATGCCGGGTCACAAGGGGACAATAATGGTTCACGGAAGCCACAAAATCGCTTTGGAGTGCGAGGAAGGAGATGCGGCCTATGCAGAGTCGGTTTGTGCCACCGAGGAGTTGAAGTATTATAAGGACAATGTTGATCCGGCGGACATGATTCCATTAAAGAAGCCAACTACGGAGCATGATCCGGCCCTGAAGTTCAAATCGGCAGCAGAAACTAAGCTTGTTGACTTCGTACCTGGCGATTCGTCCAAGCAGTTCAGCATCAGTGCCAACTTGGATCCGAAATAGGAAAGCGCGCTCATCGAGTTCATCCGTGAGAATTGGGACATTTTTGCATGGAAGCCTCTAACATGCCAGGTGTACCAAGGCAACTCCCTGAGCACACCCTTAATGTGGATCCTAAATACAAACCGGTGAAACAGTTCCTCTGCCGGTTTAACGAAGAAAGACGCAAGGCGATTGGAGAAGAGGTAGCCAGGCTCTTAGCAGCTGGCTTTATTGTTGAAGTTTTTCACTCTGAGTGGCTTACCAATCCGGTGCTGGTCCTTAAGAAAAACAGCACTTGGCGCATGTGTGTGGATTACATAGATCTTAATAAGGCTTGTCCAGCAGATCCTTTTGCCCTCCCCCGTATTGATCAAATTATTGATGCTACGGCGGGTTGTGAGCGTTTAAGTTTTTTGGATGCATATTCTGGCTATCATCAGATCAAAATGGTAGTTAAGGACCAGGAGAAGACGACATTTATAACTCTTTTTGGAGCCTTCTGCTATGTATCTATGCCCTTTGGGCTCAAGAGTGCCCAGGCAACTTATCAATGGTGTGTACAAAATTGTCTTCACAAGCATATTGGCCGTAATGTACATGCTTACGTGGATGATATCGTGGTTAAGTCCAGGGAGAAGGAGACTCTGATTGATGATTTGAAGGAAACCTTTGATAACCTGAGGACATACAAGATGATGCTTAATCCGGACAAGTGTGTATTTGGTGTACCGGCGGGCAAGTTATTGGGTTTTCTCGTGTCCAATAGGGGAATTGAGGCTAATCCGGAGAAGATCACATCCATCACCTCCCTGGCTAAACCGAAGTGTATCAATGATGTTCAACGCCTGGCAGGCCGGATTGCCGCATTAAGCCGGTTTATCAGTCATCTTGGTGAGAAGGCAATCCCTTTGTATCAGATGTTGAAAAAAACGGATCAGTTTGTCTGGAGTTCCGCTGCTGATGAAGCATTTGAGAACTTAAAGCGGCAATTGGCCAATCTGCATGTGCTCGTCGCTCCCATTGACAAGGAGCCGTTAATGCTATATGTTGCTGCTAATGCTCGGGCGGTCAGCGTGGCTATTGTGGTGGAGCGAAAGGAGGCAGGTAAGGAGCATCCGGTTCAACGCCCGGTCTATTATATCAGCGAGGTACTCATCGAGTCCAAGCAAAGGTATCCGCATTGACAGAAGCTGGTGTATGGAGTTTTTATGGCAAGCCGGAAGCTTAAACAATACTTCCAAGGGCACCCAATTACGGTGGTCAGTTCTGCTCCTTTGGGAGATATCATCCAGAACCGGGAAGCAACTGGCCGGATTGCCAAGTGGGCTATAGAGCTTGGGCCGCATGGTTTGAAGTATGTGCCTTGGACGGCGGTTAAGTCTCAAGCACTTGTTGATTTCATCAATGATTGGACGGAAATGCAAGCACCTGAAGAAAAGCCGGATCACACATATTGGACCATCCATTTTGACGGATCCAGGCAATTGGAAGGCTCGGGGGCTGGAGTCGTATTAACTTCCCCATGAGGTGATAAGTTTTGTTATGTTCTCCGCTTAATGTTCCCTTGTACTAACAATGCAGCTGAGTATGAAGCCTTGCTCCATGGTCTCCGGATGGCTAAGGAGATGAATCCAAGTCGAGTTAAGTGCTTCGGTGACTCGGACCTCGTGGCTCAGCAAGTGTCTGGCACTTGGGACTCCAAGGACCCACTCATGGCAGCATATCGTCATGAGGTGGATATTGTTGCAGGTCATTTTAAAGGCTATCAGGTGGACCACGTGGACCGGCGGAAAAATGAAGCGGCGAACGCCCTAAGCCGGCTAGGCTCTCAGCGCAAACTGGTCCCGCTCAATGTTTTCTGGATGTGCTGCACAACCCATCGGTCAAGATCCCTGGTGAAGCGGATTTGGCTATTCCTGATCCGGAGGCTCAATTGGTGGCAACTCTTCATGTTATTCCGGATTGGACGCTTCCTTACCTAGCGTACAAGAACCGGGGCAAGTTACCAGAGGATGAGACTCTGGCCCGACAGATAATCCAGCGATCCAAGTCCATGACTATTATCAACGGCGAGTTGCATCATTGCAGTGTGTCAGGAGCATTTCAATGCTGTGTGTCTCCTGAAGAAGGACGTGAAATTTTGCGTGAGATCCACGAAGGAGATTGTGGTCACCACGCCGGTTCAAAATCTCTGGTGGCTAAAGCGTTTCGCCATGGCTTCTATTGGTTAACTGCTCATGCTGATGCGGAGGATCTGGTCAGACGATGTGATGGTTGCCAAAGGTTTTCAAGACGTGCTCATGTACCGGCTCAAGAATTGAGAATGATTCCAATTACTTGGCCGTTTGTGACTTGGGGGCTGGATATGGTTGGGCCTTTCAAAAGGTCCAAAGATAAGAAGACCCACCTCCTGGTGGCGGTTGACAAGTTTACAAAGTGGGTGGAGGCAGAACCTGTTAGCAAGTGTGATGCGGCCATGGCGGTTCAGTTCATCAAAAAAGTGATTTTCCGGTTTGGTTTCCACACAGTATCATCACAGATAATGGTACCAATTTGTCCAAAGGTGCCACGAAGGAGTTTTGCGAACGGGAGCACATCCGGCTCGATGTTTCATCAGTGGCACACCCACAGTCCAATGATCAAGCAGAAAGGGCTAATCAAGAGATCTTGAGAGGCATCAAGCCCCGGCTCATGGTTCCTTTGCAGAGAACGCCGGGTTGTTGGGTAGAAGAATTACCATCTGTGTTATGGAGCATCAACACAACACCCAACAGATCAACAGGATACACACCGTTCTTCATGGTTTATGGAGCGGAGGCGGTTCTCCCCAGTGATATCCGTCATGATTCACCTCGTGTGACGGCTTATATTGAAGCGGACAACAAGACAGCACGGCAAGATGCTTTGGACCGGTTGGATGAAGAGCGTGACATAGCAGCCGCCCGATCGGTGATTTACCAACATGATCTTCGTCGTTATCACAGTCGCCGAGTCAGAACCAGAACCTTTCAGGAAGGAGATTTGGTGCTTCGGCTCATCCAAGATCAGACTGATATGCATAAGCTATCCCCACCTTGGGAGGGGCCTTTCGTGGTCAGCAAGAATCTGCATAACGAGTCATACTATCTGATCGATATTCGAGAGCATAAGGACTCACGTACATCAGAGGAGGAGACCAACAGGCCGTGGAACATAGCTCATCTTCGGCCTTACTATACCTGAGCCATTGGCTCTACTTATGTACATATTACGACAATGTATATATTATGATTTAATATAATAAACCGGAACCTTAGCTAAAGCGGGGTATCTGTTCTTTTACATCATGTGTGGTTACACGGAGTTGGTCTAAAGTGGCCTCCGGTTTACCCCTTGAGTTCGCTTTTTAAAAAGCATCATGTTATATCACTTGGGGGTTTGGTCGTGTCCGAACCAATACAATACCTCTTGATAGGTGAGACCCACTAGATCACTTGGGGACTTGGTCACGTCTGAACCAGTCATGCCTCTTGATCGGCCTAAGGCCACAGAATCACTTGGGGGCTTGGTCGAACCCGAACCATTGCCATGCCACTTGATCGGCATAAATGCCACGGTTTCATTTGGGGACCTGGCTGACTAGAACCATAGTTACACCTAACGGGAGCTTGGTCGTGTTCGGCCATGGTAACACCATCTGATCAGCTCAAATAAACCTTTTTTTGCAAACGGTTTTGTCATTGCATTTGCTTCACACTTTTCTTTGAAAGGTATTTCTTTTTATTGCGTCTTTTTAAACCGACAAAGTTTTGAACCGGTTCACACTGTCAATTGACGGAACACGGTTCATTTCAATCCGGAGACTATTTGCCCGGTTTGATCTTTTTTGTTAACATCCTCTTATGGAGTAACACGGTATTTATTATAACCCGGCACAGTTTACATGGTAAACCGGCGTCATATATATATGGGAGCTGCTGTGACGCCCCCGATTTGACCGTACACTAATCATGCACACAAATGTGTACGATCAAGATCAAGGACTCACGGGTAGATATCACAACACAACTCTACAACTAAAAGAAGTCATACAAGCATCATATTACAAGCCAGGGGCCTCGAGGGCTCGAATACAAGAGCTCGATCATAGACGAGTCAGCGGAAGCAACAATATCCGAGTACAGACATAAGTTAAACAAGTTTGCCTTAAGAAGGCTAGCACAAACTAGGATACATATCGAAAGAGGCGCAGGCCTCCTGCCTGGGATCCTCCTAAACTATTCCTGGTCGTCGTAGTAGGCACCTCCGGTGTAGTAGGAGTCGTCGTCGACGGTGGCGTCTGGATCCTAGGCTCCAACATCTGGTTGCGACAACCAGGTAGAAGGGATAGGGGTAAAAGAGGGAGAAAGCAACCATGAGTACTCATCCAAAGTACTCGCAAGCAAGGAGCTACACTACATATGCATGGGTAAATGTGTAAAGGGCCATATCGGTGGACTGAACTGCAGAAAGCCAGAATAAGAGGGGGGATAGCTAATCCTGTCGAAGACTACGCTTCTGGCCACCTCCATCTTGCAGCATGTAGAAGAGAGTAGACTGAAGTCCTCCAAGTAGCATCGAATAGCATAACCCTAATCGCTGGTCCTCCCCTTGTCGCCCTGTGAGAGAGCGATCACCGGTTGTATCTGGCACTTGGAAGGGTGTGTTTTATTAAGTATCCGGTTCTAGTTGTCATAAGGTCAAGGTACAACTCCAAGTTGTCCTGTTACCGAAGATCACGGCTATTCGAATAGATTAACTTCCCTGCAGGGGTGCACCACATAACCCAACACGCTCGATCCCATTTGGCCGGACACACTTTTCTGGGTCATGCCCGACCTCGGAAGATCAACACGTCGCAGCCTACCTAGGCACAACAGAGAAGTCAGCACGCCGGTCTAAATCCTATGGTGCAGGGGTCTGGGCCCATCGCCCTTTGCACACCTGCACGTTGCGAACGCGGCCGGAAGCAGACCTAGCCTGGTAGGCGTTCCAGTCCAATCCGGCGCGCGCCACTCAGTCGCTGATGTCACGAAGGCTTCGGCTGATACCACGACGTCGAGTGCCCATAACTGTCCCCGTGTAGATGGTTAGTGCGTATAAGCTAGTGGCCAGACTCAGATCAAATACCAAGATCTCGTTAAACGTGTTAAGTATCCGCGAATGCCGACCAGGGCCAGGCTCACCTCTCTCCTAGGTGGTCGCCACAAAGATCCACACAGAGGGCCGTCGGGAAAGTATGTCCTTCCAGCCCCCAATTCGTGAATCAACTGCGGGTACTCCTTGAGCCAACCCGACTTTGGTCATCACATGTATCATGTATAAAGTATATAGTATATATCCGTGATCACCTCCCGAGTGATCACGGCCCGATAGTATAGCATGGCAGACGGACATGAATGTAGGGCCACTGATGATAATCTAGCATCCTATACTAAGCATTAGGATTGCAGGTAAGGGTAGCAACAGTAGAAGCAAGGACAGGCTATGCATCAGGATAGGATGAACGGAAAGCAGTAACATGCTACACTACTCTAATGCAAGCAGTATAGAGAAGAGTAGGCAATATCTGGTGATCAAAGGGGGGGCTTGCCTGGTTGCTCTGGCAAGAGAGAGGGGTCGTCAACACCGTAGTCGTACTGGGTAGCAGCAGCGTCGATCTCGGTGTCTAGCGAGAGAAGAGGGGGAAGAAACAATAAATATAATGCAAACAGATGCATAATGATGCATGACATGACAAAACGTGATGCTAGGTGTGCCCTAACGCGGTACGAGGGGGTACTGGTGAAGGGGGAAACATCCGGGAAAGTATTCCCGGTGTTTCGCGTTTTCGGACAGATGAACCGAAGGGGGAAAGTTGCATGTTCGCTATGCTAGGGATGCGTGGCGGACGAATGGGCCACGTATCCGGGTTCGTCTTGTCGTTCTGAGCAACTTCCATGTACAAAGTTTTTTCATCCGAGCTACGGTTTATTTTATATTAATTTTCAAAGTTTTAATTCATTTTTAGAATTATCAGAATTAATTTAATTAGGAAATGCCATTATGATGTCAGCATGACATCAGGGTGATGTCAGCAGTCAATAGTCAGTTGACTTGGTCAAACTGGCGCGTGGGTCCCGCATGTCATTGCCTCATACACTAACTAATAAAATATCTAACTAATTAGATTAGCAAATATTAGTTAGACTAATTAACAAATAATTAACTTAATTAAAATACCTAATTAACTAATTAATTAATTAACATTATTATTTTTATTATCCTTTTTTTTACTGACAGTAGCACTGGGCCACTGGACAATGTCCAGCCGGACACGTCCAGGGCAGCACCACACATGGCCGGACAATGTCCAGGACACACCCTTTGGCGCGCCGGACATGTCCGGGCTGGGCGGGGCACGCACGCAGCCAGCGGCCATGGCCGAGCCGGTCGGTGCGGTAGCCGCTAGGGTGCCGAAGGGGGTGAAGGGGGGCTGCTGGGCGGAGGCAGGCGAGGTGGCGGGGGGGGGGGGTGTCGGCCGGAGCAGCGGGCGGCCGGGTGGCATGGCCGGCGACGCGTGGCCGTGCGGCGGTGGGCGAGGCCAGCAGGGGGGGCGCAGCGAGGCGAAGTAGAGGCCGCGGTGCACGGCGGGGTGGCCGCGGGCACCAGGCCGCGGGGAAGGCTACGGGGCAAGGGTGGGCGGAGCTGCGGGAGCACGCGGGCGAGCGAGTCCCGTCGAGGACGATTCCGGCGCGGGGTCAGAGAGGAAGATGGGGGTGGTGCTCACAAGGGGTTGCAAGGGACTGGGCAGTGGGGCGCGAGGAGGAATACGGGGACGCCGGCGACGTAGGGGAGGCAGTCCGGCGAGGTGGTCTCCGGCGACGGCGTCGAGCGCGTGGAGGTCGTTCGGGGAGGATTGGTGGAGCGAGGCGGCGGCGATGGCGTTCCGGCGACGGAGTGGTGGGGCGGGGCAGCCCGGCGACGATGGGGCGGCGTCGGGCCCCGGCGTCGGGCTCGGGGGCAAGGGGATCGGGGCGAGGTGCGTTGGGGCGCCCCTGATCCAGATCGCGCGGGGGGAGGAGAGTGGGGATCGTGGGGAAGGGGGTTAGGGTTTTGGTTCCCCCCGGGAGGGGTTAATGGCCTGGGTCTGGGCCAGCCTAGTCGGCCTGGTGGCCAGCTGGGCCGTTTGGCCCATCGGGTGGAAGAGGGGGTCCTATTGATGCCTTTTTTTTGTTTGCAAAATGTTTAGCATCTAAATGGTATTTATAAAATATGGGAGCTAGTTTATAAGTTGTAGTGCATCAGATCCTTGCACCGAAAAATAGTTTGGGTGACATACTAATTCATATTAAATTTAGATTAATTAAAAGGTTATTAAATGTTGTTGCTTGCCAAAGTTTGAGGTTGTTAGGGTCACTTAACTAATCCATTTAAGTTTAGTTACAATTTTAGAATTGCTTCAGAATTATTTGTTACTTAATGAACATTTTAGTTTTCATGTTTGAGAAGTTTAGTATTTCACTTATTATTTGAATTTGAATTTGAAGCAGATTTGGATCAACGGGAGATTAGTAACAGTAATAGTGGTGACATGGCATCATTAGCAAAGGAGCACTGTAGTTTAATTACCCGGGCGTCACAATTGTCCTCCACTATAAGAAATCTCGTCCCGAGATTTAAGAGGATGTGTAGGGGGGAAAGTTCTGGTTACGAAATTCAAACGAGTCCTCTCGGTCTTGGTAGCTCTTCTCAAAGAGGTCGATTCATTGTGTTGCTGTCCCCATTCCTCTTCTTTAGGGCATCATGATTAAGTCGTCGTCCTTTCTTCGGGGGTTCCATCGTACTTACGAAAAAGGATAATGGGCATCTTCGGAAGAACGGACCTTACAAGGCTGACTATCTGGCAGATAACTCAAGGAATGTGGTAGAAAGTAACTCTCGAATAGATACTTTAGAAAATATCGAGAGTAAAGTAAGAAGGTATCGTGAGAAGTTTCAAACGGATAGGAAATCGCTCGATGTCTGAAGCAACATGCGAAAGGGGTCCGAAGCAACGAGATTGAATATTGCGTCGGTTACCAGAATAGATCACTAGGACGGTGGCCCGTGAATTACATATGAGGCCACGCGAGAGGAATAACTTTGGGAATAGGGGTTGTACAGGAGAGTCGGGTTTCGATCCTGTGGAACTATGGGTTATGGGCCCACCATGTGGTTTTTTTTAATAGGAGCAGTGACATCTTGCACGGTCATGATAGCAAGGCATGTCAGAGAGTACCATGTTAGTTATGTCGGCAAAAACGTTGGTACCAAGGGCGAGGGACAAAGAGAACCATTTTCCTGCTTGTTGAACGAGGCGGACTAGTAGGCAAAGTTCTCGTCCATCGGTAGTTACCGGAATGTCATCAACAAAAGTAACAGGGTCTTTCTGACAGAATCGTGCACCGAGTTGGTTACATAAGCAGGGAATTGTTACTGCTTAGATCATATTGGTCGCAACAGAAGGTTAAAGAGAACAATGGAAAGGAAAATGTGTTTAAACACATATTTCAGGGGTATATCCTTTCCAAGGATAAGCAGAGCATGATATCCATGACAGGATATAATGTAGAAAACTCTTTAGGTAAGGGGAGAGAGATTTCATGGCATTACCCATACAACGGTGTTTGGAGAATTGAGCAGGAAACATTTAGCATTGGGCTTTAAATGTTCTTGTTGAAAATCGGAGTACCATAGACATGCTTCGAGATAGCATTGACATAGTCTTCAAGCAAAGGTTGTACTTTGGATACACCAAGGATTCATCAGGAACAACTTATAGAATAAGTCTTGCAATTTCTTCATGGAAGAATGGATAACCTTGCTAATAATAAAACTATAATAGTAGGTCCTCCGGTCAGGTGTGCTAGCATGACATCACCTTACCAGGTCATATGAGGATCAATGTTATAACTCTTGAAAGTATGTTCCAACCATCATAATTGACTGAGATTCAGATCTGATCGGTGTTAGGAAACCTCAGACTCAAGATGCCTGAGAAGAAAAGGTGCAAGACAAATTGACGAGACGGCATTGTAAGATTCTCGGGAATTGAACTACGGAAGCAAGTTCCGAATCATGAGTTTATTATTAAATCAAGGATAGAATGAGGAGGTGGCTGATGGAATCAGCGACAATTCATCGAGATTAACAAAAGATGGATTTCCACAACTATGTGAACAAGGGGGTAACATTTGTCAGATCAATGGTATAATGATGTATGCTCAAGGAAAACATACCCAATTAAACATTGGTTGAAAGGTGCACCCGAAAAATGGGTTGGGTTGCACGACCAACGTCGGAATGGTGATTCAATAATCAATAGTCTAAGAACGAATGACCGACCATTAACTTCAAAGCAATAGGGTTGCTAGAAGGGCAGAATCCAAGCAGCACCGCTCACTTGTTGGTACCCCGGTTGGAACCAACACGAGGACCCAAGAAAGAATGGTGATGGTGAAAGGTATCACCATACCAAGAGTTCTTAAGAGGTGGTGAAATTCTCACGACATTCTTGACATAAAAGATGGTAATACTCCAAGGTATCGAAGAAATAATTGCTAGATAGCACGGGTCTCCAGGTATAACACCAAACACGAACAAGTTTGTGTTGGAGGGAAAGCAATAAAGTGGTCGATGATAATACAATTCATCAAGGGCAAGGATGGTATTTCACATCATGAATTTGATTGATATCCTGAAAGAGCTCAGAATGTTGATGATGACCATGACACAATGGTCGGGAGACTTCATGAAGATGTAATCAATCGGCGATGACATCAAGTCAAAGAATTGATGAAGCAGATAGCTATTGGAACCATAGGTATGACACAAACTCGAAATCAAGCTTGCTGTTCAAGGCGAAATGCTATGACGAGTAAGGTCGACATAAGATGAGCTCATCGTCGAAAATTGTGCTCCAGGAATAAAGAGCAGGTTGCACAGTTAAATCTTTAGCACGATAATGATATAGCCGACCAGGCTAGGAATGACTTGAAGGATTAATAAACTCATAAGCAACGAAGATTACTTAGAGTTATTGAACCGTAGTGAAGACTCGGTTCACAAATCGGTGTTCTCGGTTGACGCTAACCCAGTACCTAGGAAAATTGGAATCGGTGAGAAATAACAGTTGATGAAGAACCCATAAAAAGTTATGCAGTTCCATGATATTTTCGAGATACCAGAGTGTAATACTCAATGGTAGATCAAAGTAAAGGTTGGAATAGGGTAATGCTCTACAGAAGACAAGTGCTCAAACTTGCACGAGAAATGGAATCAAGGAGAAACATGGTCGGAACCATGTCCACAGATACAAGATGAACTTATAACAAGGGGATAATTATTTTAAGAGAAGCTTCCATGATAAGGTATACGTCGTTTCCATGGGCATGAACACAGGGTTCAAGGTCGACTCCCACTTGTTCAACGCATAACCTTTCATTCACCTCTTGTATTTTGAAAATGACATTAGTTGTTGAAAGTTTTACCTGGTGCAATACCAGATAAAAATGACCCGTGAAATCTTCCAGGTTTGCACAGATTAGGGAAGGCATTAGTTCAAACCATTGGGTATCTTAGGAACATATATCACAAACTTCAGGAGTAAATAACACAAGCTCAAAAGTAGAGCATGGATGACAAGGCAGAGGATACAGTTTACCAAACGCATTATATACCTATGGAAAGGCTCACGAGGTTATTGAACATTAAGGACGATGTCAGATGAAATCAAACAATGGATCTGACGATCCACAATGGAGCTGATGTGAGTATCGGTACTCTACCAGAAGAAGAAAGAATGCAAAGGCATTGGATTATGGAAACAACTGACTAATCCAAAGCTCAAGTGCAAAGGAATTATGATTTTCAAATCAAGGGATCAGACGCAATGTTCTGATTAGGGATGGATAAGTTGAATAGCCTTAGGGGTACAATCAAGGGCAATTGGATTTGTTGAGAACCAGCTCATGTTCAAAATGACGTCTGAGCCGGAAAGATAATTTAAAAGGATCAACTGATGATTGCATGCATCCGCACTCATGTTGAATCAAAGGGATCAAAATGACGGTGCCTAAGGATACTAACGAATATTGCTAGACATATGGAAAGCATCCATCATACAAGCAGACAAGTATTGCAGAGCAATAAGCTACTAAGGATTTTTGGAGGATCGAATAGTATTTCGATGACCATTGTGAAACACATGAACAACTAGGGATGAGCAGATACTCGATAAGGGCGAGATATTATCCGTAGGGGTATTCAGGTGGCGAGGAACTGCAAGTCAGTAGGCACAAAATATTCTCAGAACAATACAGAGAATTTTCGGTGTATCTTGTAATAACAAGATCAATGGGATTTGAAAGGGCAAGTGGATGTAGTTATCCATAATGATATAACAGTGGTAGGGAATTTGCAAAGGCGATGGGCACAAGGTCTCGAAAGAGTAGCAGAGAGTAACTACGAAATCTTCTGGTGCAGCAGGCAATCATCTGGCCTGAATAGGGCTCTTCGGGAGGAAGTATTTTCGAGAACCTAAAGTTAGATTTTAGCAAAATCATTTAACCCGAATAGAAGAGAGATCAGAGTCCCAGAGTATAGACGAGGAATAAAAGATCCTAATACCACCCAATGGCGACGTGGGCCCATGGGCCGCACAGCCATGTTAGTAAAACATTTTTCATCGACTAGACTCAACTTCGGCCAAGGAGTGTGGAAGGGGGATTCCTACAGGCAGTCGGCTCTGATACCAACTTGTGACGCCCCCGATTTGACCATACACTAATCATGCACGCAAATGTGTACGATCAAGATCAAGGACTCACGGGTAGATATCACAACACAACTCTACAACTAAAATAAGTCATACAAGCATCATATTACAAGCCAGGGGCCTCGAGGGCTCGAATTCAAGAGCTCGATCATAGACGAGTCAGCGGAAGCAACAATATCTGAGTACAGACATAAGTTAAACAAGTTTGCCTCAAGAAGGCTAGCACAAACTGGGATACAGATCGAAAGAGGCGCAGGCCTCCTGCCTAGGATCCTCCTAAACTACTCCTGGTCGTCGTCAGCGGGCAGCACGTAGTAGTAGGCACCTCCGGTGTAGTAGGAGTCGTCATCGACGGTGGCGTCTGGATCCTGGGCTCCAACATCTGGTTGCGACAACCAGGTAGAAGGGATAGGGGGAAAAGAGGGAGAAAGCAACCATGAGTACTCATCCAAAGTACTCGCAAGCAAGGAGCTACACTACATATGCATGGGTAAATGTGTAAAGGGCCATATCGGTGGACTGAACTGCAGAAAGCCAGAATAAGAGGGGGGATAGCTAATCCTGTCGAAGACTACGCTTCTGGCCACCTCCATCTTGCAGCATGTAGAAGAGAGTAGACTGAAGTCCTCCAAGTAGCATCGCATAGCATAACCCTAACCGATGATCCTCCCCTCGTCGCCCTGTGAGAGAGCGATCACCGGTTGTATCTGGCACTTGGAAGGGTGTGTTTTATTAAGTATCCGGTTCTAGTTGTCATAAGGTCAAGGTACAACTCCAAGTCGTCCTGTTACCGAAGATCACAGCTATTCGAATAGATTAACTTCCCTGCAGGGGTGCACCACATAACCCAACACGCTCGATCCCATTTGGCCGGACACACTTTTCTGGGTCATGCCCGGCCTCGGAAGATCAACACGTCGCAGCCCTACCTAGGCACAACAGAGAGGTCAGCACGCCGGTCTAAATCCTATGGCGCAGGGGTCTGGGCCCATCGCCCTTTGCACACCTGCACGTTGCGAACGCGGCCAGAAGCAGACCTAGCCTGGTAGGCGTTCCAGTCCAATCCGGCGCGCGCCACTCAGTCGCTGACGTCACGAAGGCTTCGGCTGATACCACGACGTCGAGTGCCCATAACTGTCCCCGCGTAGATGGTTAGTGCGTATAAGCCAGTGGCCAGACTCAGATGAAATACCAAGATCTCGCTAAACATGTTAAGTATCCGCGAACGCCGACCAGGGCCAGGCCCACCTCTCTCCTAGGTGGTCTCAACCTGCCCTGTCGCTTCGCCACAAAGATCCACACAGAGGGCCATCGGGAAAGTATGTCCTTCCAGCCCCCAATTCGTGAATCAACTGCGGGTACTCCTTGAGCCAACCCGACTTTGGTCATCACATGTATCATGTATAAAGTATATAGTATATATCCGTGATCACCTCCCGAGTGATCACGGCCCGATAGTTTAGCATGGCAGACGGACAAGAATGTAGGGCACTGATGATAATCTAGCATCCTATACTAAGCATTAGGATTGCAGGTAAGGGTAGCAACAGTAGAAGCAAGGACAGGCTATGCATCAGGGTAGGATGAACGGAAAGCAGTAACATGCTACACTACTCTAATGCAAGCAGTATAGAGAAGAGTAGGCGATATCTGGTGATCAAAGGGGGGGGCTTGCCTGGTTGCTCTGGCAAGAGAGAGGGGTCGTCAACACCGTAGTCGTACTGGGTAGCAGCGGCGTCGGTCTCGGTGTCTAGCGAGAGAAGAGGGGGAAGAAACAATAAATATAATGCAAACAGATGCATAATGATGCATGACATGACAAAACGTGATGCTAGGTGTGCCCTAACGCGGTACGAGGGGGTACCGGTGAAGGGGGAAACATCCGGGAAAGTATTCCTGGTGTTTCGCGTTTTCGGACAGATGAACCGGAGGGGGAAAGTTGCGTGTTCGCTATGCTAGGGATGCGTGGCGGACGAATGGGCCACGTATCCGGGTTCGTCTCGTCGTTCTGAGCAACTTCCATGTACAAAGTTTTTTCATCCGAGCTACGGTTTATTTTATATTAATTTTCAAAGTTTTAATTCATTTTTAGAATTATCAGAATTAATTTAATTAGGAAATGCCATTATGATGTCAGCATGACATCAGGGTGATGTCAGCAGTCAGCAGTCAGTTGACTTGGTCAAACTGGCGCGTGGGTCCCGCATGTCATTGCCTCATACACTAACTAATAAAATATCTAACTAATTAGATTAGCTAATATTAGTTAGACTAATTAACAAATAATTAACTTAATTAAAATACCTAATTAACTAATTAATGAATTAACATTATTATTTTTATTATCCTTTTTTTACTCATAGTAGCACTCGGCCACTGGACAATGTCCAGCCGGACACGTCCAGGGCAGCACCACACATGGCCGGACAATGTCCTGGCCACACCCTTTGGCGCGCCGGACATGTCCGGGATGGGTGGGGCACGCACGCAGCCAGCGGCCATGGCCGAGCCGGTCGGTGCGGTAGCCGCTAGGGTGCCGAAGGGGGTGAAGGGGGGGGCTGCTGGGCGGAGGCAGGCGAGGTGGCGGGGGGGGTCGGCTGGAGCAGCGGGCGGCCGGGTGGCATGGCCGGCGACGCGTGGCCGTGTGGCGGTGGGCAAGGCCAGCAGGGGGGCGCAGCGAGGCGAAGTAGAGGCCGCGGTGCACGGTGGGGTGGCCGCGGGCACCAGGCCGCGGGGAAGGCTACGGGGCAAGGGTCGGGCGGAGCTGCGGGAGCACGCGGGCGAGCGAGTCCCGTCGAGGACGATTCGAGGAGAGTGGGGATCATGGGGAAGGGGGTTAGGGTTTCGGTACCCCCCGGGAGGGGTTAATGGCCTGGGTCTGGGCCGGCCTAGTCGGCCTGGTGGCCAGCCGGGCCGTTTGGCCCATCGGGTGGAAGAGGGGGTCCTATTGATGCCTTTTCTTTTTTTTCTTTTTTTTGTTTGCAAAATGTTTAGCATCTAAATGGTATTTATAAAATATGGGAGCTAGTTTATAAGTTGTAGTGCATCAGATCCTTGCACCAAAAACTAGTTTGGGTGAAATACTAATTCATATTAAATTTAGATTAATTAAAAGGTTATTAAATGTAGTTGCTTGCCAAAGTTTGAGGTTGTTAGGGTCACTTAACTAATCCATTTAAGTTTAGTTACAATTTTAGAATTGCTTCAGAATTATTTGTTACTTAATGAACATTTTAGTTTTCATGTTTGAGAAGTTTAGTATTTCACTTATTATTTGAATTTGAATTTGAAGCGGATTTGGATCAACGGGAGATTAGTAACAGTAATAGTGGTGACATGGCATCATTAGCAAAAGAGCACTGTAGTTTAATTACCCGGGCGTCACAGCTGCTATCTCCTCCAACAGTGTGGGTTTATAAAACTCCGCTTCAAGATTGGCCAAGCCAACTTCACGCTCAACGATGGCAGGTATTATGTATCTCAAATATTTGGTCATATACTTAAAAAAATTCGGATGTTTTGATTTCATGCATGCAGACATCATATTCCGCCTGACGGTACAACCGCGGTGGCACTTGAAGATTTTTTATTGCAGAAAGTACTTTGGAAAGTTCATCACCCAAAGGAAGAGCAAGTGGCAGCAATTATGCACGAAGGCATATCAACATCAAAAGTATCAGCTAGACTATTACAAGGCAACATGGTGCCCACAATAAGATCATTGATTTTCGCAAAGGAGAAGCAGTTTTAAACCGGCTTCCGGTTCAAGCTTGGTCACCAGCCTGGCCTGATGGTTGTGGGTCATCCTGCGCCGCTTCAGCTTCAGTTTCTCTACCCAGCGGCTGGAAATCAACAGTTGTCCAGTCGATTCCCATTAATGCTTGAAAAACAGCTTCATCATGGATCAGCAACGACGGGTCAATATCGGGAGCGTAAGTATGCTTACGGATTGGAGGGATAAGATTTTCCGCTTCATGAATTGGTGCAGCTATTCGCTTGTTTTGATTGTCATATTGGGCTTGAAATGAGACAAGTCTGCTTCTTCAGCCAATTGACAAGCTAGCGAACGCACCTCCTGGTTTATTGCTCACAGATCCGCTTCACCAAACTCTGACCCGTCTTCCTTCAAGCTGGGATAGCCCTGAGCCGCTTCAATAGGATCAAAATCCTGCACCCAAGCTTTTGCCCGGATTAAGGCATTGATTGCACCGGTTCGAGCAGCAGATTTCTTTAGCTCTTCAACCCAGGCAGGAAGCACCGACAGTTTCATCAGAGTGTCCTGAATCAAGGTGGGCACCGGCTTGTTGTGGGATGCGGTACTGATGATCCGCCGTGCACCAGTGTACAGTTGTTCGACCAACGTATAGGCGGCTTTCAATTTCTTCCGCACATCTGACCCCAAGTGACCAATGCGTGTCCCTGAAATATCATAAAGGGTTAACAAACCGGCAGCTCTGTAAGAAGGCAGATTCAATTCAGAAGTCAAACTGGCTTACCAAAGATAGCAGTGGTCATGGCATGCACGTGCCGCTTTATGTTGGTCAGTTCATCCGCCACCGCTTTTAGTGCAGCCTCGGCATCCTCTGCTCGTTTGATTAAAGCGGACTTTTCAGTGGCCCAATCCGCCCGCTTCTTCTTGAAGCTCTCCTTAAGCTGTTCCATGGCGCTTAAAGCGCTGGCTAATTCCTCTTTTGCTTTGGAGGTTTCAGCTTGTTGGGTTTTCAGGTTTTCTTGGAGATCGGTGACTTGGTTTTCTTTCGTCTTCAGCTCAGCCTGCATGCAGACAGTTATATGCTTCAACAAAACGGTACAAGGATTGAAGTACCAACCACGTAACAAGTTATGCACTTGGCACTTGGGGGCTAATGCATATTCAATCTTCATCTTTCAATTGCTTACAAAGTCCCAAGATCAATACAAGTATTCAACTTGGCACTTGGGGGCTAATGGCTATTTGCTCGTATATATTCTGATGCGGCAATCTCAATTACTTAAAGTACCGGTTTAACTACGCTAAGTTGAACCGGCCCTTGGGGGCTACATCAGCGAATTTCAAAGCATTAGGATTTATATTAGTAAGTCCCGGTTTGAAAGAAGATTACAAACCGGCCCTTGGGGGCTAGGAGAGTCAGCAAGAATTGAAGCAAACAAGCAGGAAAGAGCATATGGAAGTTACCTCATATTTATCTTTCATCATATTAACCAGACCGGCTTCATAGTCGTGACTGGTATACAGCCGGTTCAGGTAGCCGGAATGGATATCTTGGGCGTTCAGAGCAGCGTAAGTCGCCAGATCAGCATTCCACTTGCCTTTGCCAAAGACAGCAAATTCTTCCTTGGCAGAATGTTTGGACAAAGCGACAGGATTGATTGGCTTGGTATGGCCAGTGCCAGTAATGACAACCTCATCATCCTTGGTATCGCCGGTTTGCACTGGGGTTGTTGGCCTGTTAGTAGGCTTTGTTGGACCGGTGGATTTCTCAATCCGGATGGAGCTTGTGGGCTGATTGACAGGATTTGAGGTATCAATAGGTCTCTCTTCAGCAATAAGATCGTCGTCTTACTGCGGTGGATCATTGGGTATATCCTGAGGAATAGCCGTTTCAAGATCTGGTGTTTTGCCCGGTTCAAGGACGGCATCCTCTTCGGCTGCTTTTTCCAGGCGAGCCTTCTTGCTTGGCCTAGGCTTGGCCCTGAAAGGAATAACAAAATCAAATACAGCATATGTTCCAAGGCGATGTGCTGCAAATATTATGATAAATGTAGCTTACCCAAGCACCGTTTTGAGCGGTGGCAGCTGAGTAGCCGATGACTCGCCAGAGGATGAGTGGGAAGTAACCTGGTAATCGGAGTCAGATGGATTAAGAGGTTGACGAAAGCAGCCCGCTTTAGGACAAGCACTGACAAGCAAATTAGAGACCTCTGAACGGCGTTTCCGAACCGGACTGTTCGGTAAACCAGCGGATGTAACTACCTGGCCGCTGTGCCGGGTTGTGCGACGAGCTTTGTGCTGTTGGGTCTTCATAAGAAATTTGGGATCCAAATAAGCAAGAGGATGAGAAAATTTAACTTTTCGGTTTGCCTGACGGATTTTTAGTGAAGGCAAAGGTTCTGAATCGGAAGAGAGAATAATTACCTCTGCAGCATCAGCATGGCTGGCTTCGGCATCATCCTGACAAATATCATCATCAATAAGATGCATGAAAAATAAGCCAAGTGAGTCAAGCCCTACCTCAAGGTCCGGATTATCCACATCATCATCAGGGGCCGGATTAGAGGATGCAGTGGTTCTTTTCCTGTGGGCAGTCTTCTTCACAGCTTTAGTCTTTTGCTGGGTTGCTCTTTCCGGTTTGTCTGGTTTCTCCTGCGGTAGTTTCTTGCTCCAAAACGGATCATTACCCTGATTACACAGACACTGATATTAAACAATGACCAGATATATCAATAACAGATTCAGCAAAAAGAAAAATCAAAGTCTTACAGCTGGCGGTTTGTTGGTGGTACAGAAGGGAAGCAGGCCGTTTTTAGCATAGATGTGTTCCGGTTCATTCAACATCTTATTCACAGCCTCTGTGATTTCTTCATTGGTGAGCTGGATGTTGGAATGTCGCAGTGGGTCATCAACACTGCCAGTATACTCGCACATCAAACCGGAGCGCTGACTAAGGGGCAGTATGCTCCATGATATCCAACAGCGAGCGAGATCACCCCTATTAAACCGTTGGCCATAAAGGCTCTGAGCTTCGACAGTTGAGGAGCATATTTGCTTCTCTCCTAGGCAGTCAACCTTTGCGGAAAGGGGTGTGTATTGCTGAGCCGCTCCGGACGAAAGCCAGGCAAGGGATTTTCACCAGCAAGGGAGGTGTCTTTGCAATAGAACCATGTCTGATTCCACTCTTTGGGGTGGCTGTGCAGTTTGGCGTGAGGGTATGTGACCTCTTTCCTTTTCTGAATCACCACGCCACCCAACTCTGTATTGGAGCCGTCAATAAACTCAGTACGGCGGTTTAGATGGAAAAGGTCTTGGAACAATTCCACTGTGGGCTCCTCTTGAAAGAACGCCTCACAGAGTACTTGGAAGTGACACGTATTGGTAACAGAGTTGGGGCCAGTGTCTTGTGGATGGAGTTGGAAATCGGCTAAAACATCCCAGTAAAATTTAGAACCAGGCAGCTTAAAGCCCTGGGCTAAGTGATCTACGAAAACAACGACCTCTCCTTCTTGAGGTGTGGGAGGGCATTCTTTGCCAGGAGCCCTCCAATGGATGGTATCTTTGCTGCCTAAAGCGCTGATCAGGACTAAATCGTCCAGCTGAGCCTCTGTGACGCGAGAAGGAACCCAATTGCACTCATATACTTGCTTGGCCATGATGAAATCTACAAGGTAGAAGATCCCAGTTCAAAAATGCATTGATTAAGGTACATTGGTATGTGCAATGTTAAACCGGAGACAGATCTATCTAAACCGGAGTTTTATGAAGCAACAACATCTGGCGGTTCAACAAGGGGACTAATGGTATATACCGGTTTGGCAATTTTTTCTACAAGGTTAAACCGCCTGATCTAAGCATTGAAACAGCTGAGATTGCGGATGGATAAGTATGCAGAAATAGATTTCACAAGATTTCTCTACAGCGTTGGATCTGAAGCAAGTTCAGAAAATAAGAAAAATATTCAAAAGCTCAAAGCAGAACAGTATTGAATCAATGGGCAGAAATATATGTGAGATTTATGGTCTTGGGCATGAAACTAAAGGCGGATACTAAAAGCCACCGCTACATAGAGCAGGGGTTCACAGATGCATCCAGGAGCTAGTATATGAACACGAACAGGTGATGAACACTGCAAGAACACGAAACCCTAGAATAGATCTGTGTTGAGAAGAGCAGAAGGCTTACCAGAGTTGAGGAAGACGCAGAAGGTTGCCGCGGTGCTCTGGTGCATTCAGGTTGATGCAGCGGCCAAGGTTGGTGCAGAAGTTGACGGCGGCGGCGGAGCTCCGAGGCTGGCGACACGAGGAAGACGAAGAAGAAAGGCACGAAGGGGAGAAAAGAAATGACCCTTCGGTCCTATTTATAAGGCAAAAGGACATGTGTCAGGCGCGACAATCAAGGGGCCATGAAACGGAGTTGTCGCCTCGATTTCCGTAGATCTATTAAACAAGGAAGCATAATGGATAGCTTCGTTATGACAGGTGACGTCACTCCGGTTTACAGCAATCAGAGAAGATGACATCATGGCGGTTTACCAATTTATGAGAAGATGTTGAAGATGAAGTTTTTGTTAAAGGATTGACATGAACCCGTTCAAATCAATCTGGGGCCTAATGTTGGGGACATTACTGCTGGGCGTAAACCGGCCTATCTGGGCCGGGTCAACTTCATCAGTAGTTCAACAGTGCTAAAGCCCAAGAAGACAGATGAGGGCCAAAGGCCCATAGTCGGTTTAAGACTTGTAGTTGATAAACCGGTATTTGTATATAACTTGTATTGTAAGTTAGGAATAAGGAGAGACCAACCCGGATACGAATATGGACTGGTGTTGGGACTTTGTGAACTAACGGACGTCACCCGTGTATATAAGGGGACGACCCGGCGGCGGTTCAAGGACAACAGACAACAACTCGAGACATAGGTGAAGCTTGTTTGCTCCCTAGTCATCGAAACCCCATCAATTCCATCACAACTAGACGTAGGCTTTTACCTTCATCGAAGGGGCCGAACTAGTATAAACTCTCTTGCGTCCTTGTGTCCGCTTTAACCCCTTCAAGCTAACTCGTCGCGATGGCTCCACGACTAAGTCCTTTCTCTAGGACATCTGCCGTGACAAAACCACGACACTCCGCTTGACCTCTCTCTCCAGCTCGAGCTTCTCAAACCCTAGCGCCGCTGCTACTTCATCGCCGCCGGTGAGGAAGAGCTTCACTGCCTCGACCTCGTCGCCGACGTATTTGCGCCGACCACAAACATCTTCACTCCGTCGCCGCCATAGCCGTCTTCCTCCGCCAAGTTAGGGCGTGGAAGATCTGCACAGACAAACTTCACATCTCCTCACTCCAGTTCGTCGTGTTCTTCATCCAGGGTAAATAAAAGTTACTTTTACTGCCCTCGTTGATTCGAATGATTATCTACAAAATCTTCAAAAGTGTTTTTCTTCATATCTTCACACATTGAACACCTCACAAGTCACCTGTTCTTGATTCGTTTCTCTAAGCATCATTTTTCTTCAAGATTCCTCAATTGTGTGGATCATCGATCTATACGACTTTGGAACCTAAGACAAAGAACGCTTAGTGAAAATCTTCAAGACTCATCTGGTCAAATTCCTCAAACCTGTTCATTTTGAAAAACCTTCTGAGAACGCATATGACCTCTCCAAATTCCTCGCAACTATACTCTGTTCACATGTACACATGTCAGCTGCTGAATCACTAGGTTCTCATCAACTTAACTCATTTGCAGCGTTCCTCGAAGAAAAGTTGCATACTTCTACAGAGAATTCGATTGTTCAAATTCCTCAACTGAAGAAAATGGCTGATGGTAAAAGGCCACAGAAGGGAGGAAAGAGGTCTGAGGTAAATACAGTGTTTGAGATCCCTGATGACATATATGCTGGGTACTGCACACCTACTGAGGAAACCAAGAATGAGCGCAAAGTGCGCATTCAGAAGATAGAGAGGAGATGGGCAAGAGAATGGAGGGAGTACAGATATGTCACTCCTAAGTATATGAAGAAATTTGCACTCAATCCTCCATGCCCAAGAGCACCACTGGCACCTGGCCAAATAGCAGATCCCACCAGCCTCAAGCGCGGTGAGGACTATCCTGATGAATGATCCAAGCGCCAAGCCAAGCTGGCTAAGCAAGCCAGAGAAGCAGTGAGGAAATTTAATGAAGACTCTGTTGCTACTGCTGCTGCCTCTGCTGAGGCCCTTGTTGTCAAGCCAAAGAAGGCTATGTCAAAGAAGCCTGCGCGCAAGCCAAGTGCTTCACCAACAATGCCCTCAAGGCCATGTTCCTCAGCAATGCACTCACGGCCAGAATCATCAAAGCCCTCATGGCCAATTCCTCATGCTGCTCCTGTTCCTCCAAAGTCCTCAGCTCCTCCGCCAAAGCCTTCAGCTGTTCCGACCAAATCCTCAGCACCTGTGCATCTCGCTTCGTGCCAAAGGACTGCCGGCATCTCCATTGCCTCAGGTGTCTCAGCTAATTCCTCAGCTGCACCAAGTTCCTCAGCTGGCCCCTCACTACTGAAGACAAAGGCCACTGCTGGACGAGGTCCACGCCCAAGTCCTCAAAAGAAGCAAGTCGCCTTTCCAAGTGCCGTCTGATGAAGACGAAGCTGATGATGATGAACTTGCAGAAATCATCAGAGACAGGCAAGTCAGTGCCACTAGAGCCAAAGGATCAGAGGTGCCACTGCTTTTGGATCCCAAGCTGATCCTCGACTACATTGATGATTGGCACAAGGACCCCAACACTCCCTTGCCTGACCTCAAGCTGACTCCTGGCCAAAGTCACATGCTGACCCACTTTATTCAAGAAGAAAAGTGGAAATTTGAGAAGGCCAGGCAGATCAATAAAGCGCAGTACAAGAAGGAGAAATTTCTGAAGAACAACATTGTCACTATGACAACTGATGAACTTGTAAAAATCCAATCTGAAATCAAAACCCTCAGCGATGACTTCAAAACCTACTATGCTCATTGGCAAGGAGCCAAAGTTAGATTTGTAAAGATAACTAAACAGTTCACTTCAAATGTTGCCCCCAACGCAATAAGAAATTCCTCAGGCTGAAGCATCTGCTCAGCCGACTGAAGAATATGCCAGCACCGCTGATGAAAATCAGGCTGCTGAAGAAAATGTGAGTTCCAGGGCTGATGACTGCACTCCAGCCATTGAAGAAATTGCCAGGGCATCCACTTGTGGTGCGCCTGAAGAAACTGAAGAAATCAGGGCAACTGCATCAGTTGTGTCTGAAGAAAATCAACCAGATTCCTCAGCTGCTCCTGCACCAACTTCAACTCCAATCCTTCCATCTGCATCAGATGTGAAGAAGACCAAGGCTGCAAAGCGTGCTGAAGTGAAGAAAAGGAAAGCATTAGCTCCGAAGAAAATGAAGCCTATGACAAGTTCATTTGCACATCCGATTGATGCTATTCCCATCTCAACCAGGCCATCAAAGGACCTTGTTCCTTTTGATGAAGAATATGTGATCCCCAGCGGATCCGATGAAGAAACTCATTCTACTGCTTCGTCTAAACCATTGGATGAAGAAATTGAAGTGGATGCGATCCCTTCAACACCTATCATCTCCTCGCCTATGCCTCAGTTCACAGCTGAAGAGGCTGGCGTTGAAGAAATGGAAGATGATGAGGTGGACATTGCCTGCTCCACACCCATCATCAGTGATGAATTATGGGAAAGTCAGCATCCAAACTATCCAATGTTCACTCCTCTACAGCAAATTCCTCAGTCCCCCACACAAACTGTTCACATGGGTTCTGAAGAAACTCATCCCACTGCATTTGTCCATGAGGAAATTCCAGCCACTAGCATTGATGAAACTACTGCTGCTGCACAACCAACTACGCAGACTGCCACTGAGGAGGAACCAGAAATTCCTCAGCCTGAAGAACCTGCGATTGAGATTCCTGAGGTCGTGATGCAGCTCACTGACACTCCTCTGCCGAAGCCAAAGGATCCATTCTCATGCAAGCAAAAGTTCAAGGCTGATGATTTCTTCGGTGAGCACATATTCTTTGAAGATTACAACCCATATGACTCTGCTCGCATTAGGAAGAGGCATTTATGGACTGCTAGTCAAGCCAATTTCTATTCCTCAGTGCTGTTCAAGAAGGAGAAGATTTTCTACCATGAGCATATTCCTCACGTGGATATGGAATCTCTGCCGTGCTTCGCACCAGTCCTCAGTGTTCTTCACGATGCTAGGCTGCTCAACTTTTGCTCGGACATCTGCGATTGGAATGAGGAACTGATTCTTCAATTCTATGCAACGCTGCACATCACCGGAGATGCTGAAGATGTGAATTCATGGGTGCTGGACTGGATGTCTGAAAACACTCACTACACTGCACCAGCCTCTGAATTGCTTCATGCTCTACCACTCAGTCCTCCCCTTGAAGAAGCTCGCTGCATCTACAGTGAACCTGAGCTCACACATCATTACATGCAGGTGCTGATGAAATCTTTGAAGCCAGGTCAAGGACCAAGAACCAAATTCCTCGTGAAGGAATTGTTGTACGTGCCCAGAACTGTCTATCGTATTCTTACGAGGACAATCAGTCCTATCAAAGGCCACGACTGATCTGATGAGGAAATTGTTGGCATCATGAAGAATATGGTATTCAACATCGTTCATGGCATTCCTGTCAATTATCACGATTTCTTCATGAGGACTATGGCCAATGTTGCACTGTCTCCGTTTGAGCTGAAGCCTTATGCACCTTGGATCATGAGATTCCTCAAGACAAGGTCTTCACTCAACTACAAAGCTGATTTCCAGAATCATCTCAGCTACTTGCCCCCAATTGAAGTCCTCAAGCAGACATATTCCTCAGTTGATGGAAAGGGCAAGGCACCAGCTGTAATTGATGAAGGCATTCGTCCATTGGATGGTCAGTTTCGCAAAGCTGCATCTTATTCCACCAATGATGACTCTACCACACATGACTCTGCCAATGCACCTAAGTCCACTCCTCAAGCCACTGCTCTGCGCATGATGACTGACCGTGAACTTCTGCTTAGTCTTCACCAGAAGGTGGATCGAAATCACAAATGGGTTAAGCGTCAGTTTGGTTCAGTTCTTCACAACATGACTGCCACACACAATGCAGTGAAGAAAACCACTACTACCTCCATCAAGTCTTCGCTCGCACCTGGGCAATCCTGTCACATCTGTATGGTGAAGAAGATCTGAAGAACATGGGTCTTAATGAAGATTTTGACTGGTCTGCACCTCCACCGAAGAAATTCAAGAAGGTCAAGGTTCCTTCTCTAGTGGCCAGCTCATATTCTTCATTGCGCGACACTGATGAACATGAAGATTTGGACGACACTGCGGCAGGCCCTACATCAACAAACGACCCCAACAACACTGGCGCTCCTTCATCAACATGATTATCTTTAGGGGAGTTAGTCCTTATTTTCGATCCTTTTGGTCATTCGGTGACAAAGGGGGAGAAATATGAGTTAGTCTTCAAGAGGGTCTACTATATGGGCATTTTTTATCTGCTAAGTTATAACTCTCGTTCTTTTGAAACTTTATTGGACCGAGTTGTAATCTTAAACCCGATGGTGCTATGATACTTTTGATGCACTGTGCTCTGATACTCTTGATGCACTATTCTGCATGCTTATTCCTTGTTAATATTATTGCACGCATGCTGAATTTCATCAGGCACCATATTTCATCATGCATTTCAAATTCTTCATATTATATGTTAAATGCGTGTATGAATTACAAGATATAGGGGGAGATCTCCATGATTCAACTCTTCAAGTGTGCATTGCTTCAAAAGCAAATTCCTCACTATGCACATCTTCAGGGGGAGTTCTTCTATATCTTGCAATCAAATTCCTCAATATCAGTATTTACACTTCATATGTTTATCCCCGTTGAAAACTTAACCTATATTGTCATCAATCACCAAAAAGGGGGAGACTGTAAGTGCATCTAGTGCCCCTTAGTGATTTTGGTGTATTGAAGACTTATAGGTTAAGGGACTAATGCGTGTGTGAGTATACACAAGTCTATAAGTCTATGAGGAGTTTGATATTTACAGGAAAAGTCGATCCCTAAAAATGAATATCTTCGACTGAAGATTTTGGTATTTCTGAAGACTTTGAAAGTGAAGAAATTGGTGTGTCCGTGAAGACTTGATATTCATGCGAGAAATATGAAGCTTGAAGACTTTCATTTTCATAGTTTTGTTTTTCTCTTTCTTGAGTCATAGGAAACACCGTACTGTTAAAGGGGGTCGAGGAAATACTAAGGAAAAATTTCCATGTGATGCTCAACTCAAATCCTACACCTACCAATCCCTTCGAGTGAAGCCATTGGAAATCTCATACAGTTGAGTCAATTTCTTCAGTGACAGAGACAAAGTTCTTCTGGTCTCTGAGGAATTTGTCCTGACTGAGGACTTAGGAATTCGCTAGTGCGGATTGCCTACACACTGAGGAACATGATAGCCCTGAGGATTTTGCTACTCAAAATTCCGACCATTGTTGTGCTATGCTCCAGCTGTCCCAAAATATCTATCCACCGAATGGTCATATCATTGAAGGGCATTTATGTCTTATCATGTAGGGATGCTCCCTAGGCTATAAATAGCCGCCCCCTACAACCACTAGCTGGTTGGCTGCTCCGAGAGAAACTGACACTTGTCATCTAAGAGCAACCCATCCTCCGAGGACTTTGAACGAAAATCATCAAGTGAGGAAAACCCAAAACCCAAAACCCAAACACCTACAAACCCCAAGTGATTGAGCATCACTCAAGAGATTGATCCTGAGTGGATCCGACGCTTGTTACCTTTGAAGACTGTGCTTCTTCTAGACGGTTAGGCGTCATGGTCTAGAGCATCCAAGAGGAATTGTGGATCGCCGAGTGACCAAGTTTGTGAAGGTTTGGAAGTCGCCTGAAGACATACCACGAGTGATTGGATGAGGTCTATGTGACCTTAGTTCAAGGAGAATATGGTGAGGACTGGGTGTCTTGGACTAAGTGTCCTTGACTGGGTGTCCGGGACTGTGTGTCCTCGAGTTTAAATACTCAGCCGCTCCAACCAGACGTACAACTGAGATAGCAGTTGGAACTGGTCTACCAAATCATTGTCTTCACCGAGCTTACTGGTTTTATTTCCTCAACTCTTTCATTTCCTCATAACTGTGATGTATGTTTGTTCATATCTGTGTTTGAAGACTTTGACTGAAGACTTTCTCAATTTCCTCAGTTCAATTTCTTCAGTCTGTTTGTCTTCATCCTGAGTTATCCTGTGATTACGCTTCCTGTACTCTGTGCCTGTCTTCATTTCATCATGATGCTATGCTTGTATTCTGTTGTGTTTACTTTTGAGTACTTATTCCGCTGCTAGTAGTTCTTCGCTAAGGAATTTCCTCACCAGCAAATTCCTCAGTGAAGAATTTCATAAAAATCGCCTATTCACCCCCTCTTGTCGATATAACGCACTTTCATCAACCAACACAAAGGACCTCAAAGAGTGCCCCAAAGTTCTACTGGAGAATCACGACGAAAACATGTGCCAACCCCTATGCATAGGTTCATGGGCGGAACCCGCAAGTTGATCACCAAAACATACATCAAGTGAATCACGTGATATCCCATTGTCACTACAGATATCCACGGCAAGACATACATCAAGTGTTCTCAAATCTTTAAAGACTCAATCCGATAAGATTACTTGAAAGGGGAAACTCAATTCATTACAAGAGAGCAGAGGGGGGAAGAAACATCATAGGATCCAAATATAATAGCAAAGCTCGCGATACATCAAGATCGTGCCAAATCAAGAACACGAGAGAGAGAGAGAGATCAAACACATAGCTACTGGTACATACCCTCAGCCCCGAGGGAGAACTACTCCCTCCTTGTCATGGAGAGCACCGGGATGATGAAGATGGCCACCGGAGAAGGATTGCCCCCTCCGGCAAGGTGCCGGAACGGGTCTAGATTGGCTTTCGGTGGCTACGGGGGCTTCTGGCGGCGGAACTCCCGATCTATTCTCCGTTCTGGAAGTTTTACGATACGTAGGTATATATGGGTACAAGAGGTACGTCGGTGGACCGAAGGGGGGCCACGAGGCAGGGGGCGCGCCCCAAGGGGGTGGGCGCGCCCCTATCCTCATGAGCACCTCCTTCATCTTCTAACGTAGGGTCCAAGTTTATCCGGTAGGTTTCCTTCCAAAAATAACTTCTCCAGTTGATTTCATTCCGTTTTGACTCCGTTTGATATTCCTTTTCCTCGAAACACTAAAATAGGCATAAAACAGGAAATCTGGGCTGGGCCTCCGGTTAATAGGTTAGTCCTAAAAATAATATAAAAGTGGAAAATAAAGCCCAATATTGCCCAAAACAGTAGATAATATAGCATGGAGCAATCAAAAATTATAGATATGTTGGAAATGTATCATTGTGCTGATCTCGGGCTGCTGCGTCCACCTCCGCGGCCATCAATGTTTCCAAAGCGTCGAACAAGTCAGACATAACTTGAGCCGGAGGTGGCGCAGAGCTCCCTGCCCCCGCCGGCGTGGCTGTTGCTGAACTGGAGAGCATTGCTGTGGCGGTTGATGAGTGGGGCGCTGACTGTGTACCGGCCATGAAGATAGCGGCCCGGTTTGGCAGATCAGGGGAGTCCGGAATACTGTTGCCCTCGGAACCTCCACTAATCTGGCCATCCTGCAACTGATAGAGTGATTCGGTTTCTCCAGAAGACTCATCATCGGAGCAGACTACGGTTTCTCCCTCGGATGTCGGTCCGTCCTCATATTCTACTCCATGGATGACACCTATGAAAACATGCTTTGCTATGGGCTGAACCGGGGAAGGGCTTGCATGCTGAGCCGTCTCGATGATGTCGGTGCAGGTGTCAGGCTCAGGGCCCGGTTTGCCAATCTTGCCGATGAAGACGTGAATCCCACCAAAGGGGACCCGGTACCCGTATTCGATTGAATCGGCCTCGGGGCCCCATCCCGCGTTGTCGATGTAGAGCTTGCCGCGACGACTCTTCGTCATCTGGCCCACAACATATCCCTTGAGTCCGTCAAAACTGCCCTTTAAGAACTCGAAACCATCGTGCAATAGCCCCACAGTGGGCGCCAACTGTCGTGGGTTTGTCATGGCAGATGTCCTTGTGAAAGGTCTTAGTCATGGAGCCATCGCAACGGGTTAGCTTAAAGGGGTTAAACTGGACAAGGGGACACGGGGAGTTTATACTAGTTCGGCCCCTTCGATGAAGGTAAAAGCCAACGTCTAGTTGTGATTGTATTGCTAGGGTTTCGACGACCAGGGAGCGAATCTGCTTTGACTGGCCCTCGAGTTGTTGTTTTCTGCCTTCAAACCATGGCCGGGTCATCCCTTTATATACACAGGTTGACGCCCGCCGGTTTACAGAGTCCCGAGGCCAGATCATAGAGGTGTCCGGCTCGGTCTCTATTCCTCTAACTTACAATACACGTTTACATGATAAAGTCGGTTTACATCTACAGGCTTTAATCCATCTCTGGGCCTTGGGCCTTCTTAAAGCGCCAGTATCTTCTCATCTTCATGGGCTTCAGTCTTCATGGAGCTAATCCGGCCATGCCTAGCCGGTTTACCTCCAGTAACTATATCCCCAACAATGCATCTAACAATACTGATTTCATATTGTGAATCTTGATATTTTTTTCTATAAACTTAGTCAAAATTGACAAAGTTTGACTTTGACTAAATCTTATATGTAGACTAAAATGAAATGAAGGGAGTAGAAGATTCGTCAGCTTCCACATTCCATTTCACTGGGTATGAGCAGAAGGTTGGGTGCCTGTGCCTCCCACATCCCTAGATCCGAATCGATAGTTGTCGATACAAGGAGGGTGGGCTCGTCCGCGCCTACCAATTTTCACAAAACCTACACCTATTAGAGCATCTACAGCCAGTCATTACTAATTTGGCCCCTCAAACGCCGTCCATTTTGACTCTCTATATTTGTTGCCAAATAACCACGTCCCTCAAATCCTCTTTTATTTTTCGGTCATTTCTTGGAGCATATTGTGTGCAAACTTGCAGGGCACACACACTGCCAGCGGTTGGCAAGCTAGCAAGCCAACTGCTGCGGTGGCTAGCTAGCAAGTGGATGTGGCTACACTGCGGCGGCCCGCCCGCATGTGGCTGTGGTGCAGAGCATGCACGGAGGTGGCGCAGCATAGCAGCCCCACCTTAGCGGGCGTGAGTTTTGGCTCGGCCGCGGCACGGCAGCTCCGCCGGGCGCGCGAGAGCTCCGGCTTCGCTGTAGCGCGCGCGAGCTCCGTCCTGGGCGCGCGAACTCCGGCCCCAGCGTGTTAGGCAACCCCAGCCCACACAAGCTTAGGCCCTGTTCGGAGAGCTTCCTCTCCTGGTGTTGGTGGAGTTATAGTTGAAAACTGCGGAGCAGCTATTTCCTGACTCCACAACTTCTGGAATTTCTTGGAGCTGATGGAATTCCGAACAGGCCTTTAGTCCCCATTGCACACGAACTCTGTCATGGCGAGCACGAGCTCTGACCAGGCTGCACCAGAGCTCCGGCTCAGCCATGACGCACGCGCCCCGCACGTCATGAGCTCCGTCTCGGCGCGGCATGGTGGGCACATGAGCCGGGCGCACGTGAGCTCCAGGGTGGCGCAGTCACAATAGCTATGCTGGAGCAGCACGTGTGCAGTGGGGCGGGCACGACACGACGTGGCGCAGGCACAACAGTCGTGCCGAAAGCAGCACGAGCATGGGAAGGTGTGCATAGCACGGCTGTGGCACGGGCGACGGCTCCAGGGCGGTGCAGGCGAGCTCCGGCGCGGTGCCATGGGTCTGGCGCGGCGTAGGCGACAGCTCCAGCGCGGCGCGGGCGAGTTCCTTCCCGCGGTTTTCTCGTCAAGTTGCTGTATGTGGGGTCGAGTGGAGGTGCCCGGGCGTGACCAGGTAGCCTCATATTGCCCCTAGATTTGAGACGGGTTTGAGGTACGGTGGTCAGTTCAGGCGTTTAATGAGGAAGTTAGGGGCCTGGTTATGTCACCCATTTTTTGACCGGACATTCATAGAACGGACTTTTCAGGCATTTGAGGAGGATATAGGGGTCCGACTATAGATGCTCTTTGTCCTGGACACATACTAGTAGGACACAGACTAGTACTTCCTACACGTATAACACATCAAGATTAGGAGTCAATGCGGGTCGAGGTGATGAAGGCGTCTTCACATCTTCTTTCTTCTTGGGGCATCATCTCGGAGCTGGCTACAACCCAAAGATTGGTGGATGGCGGCATATTCACCACATGGTTTGTTGAGATCCCCTACATGAGATTCACTGGAATCGACCCCATTAGTGACGATGACATGCACCCGATGATCGTTTGTGCATGGCGCGCAAGTCTTGCATATTTCCCTTGTGAATCTTGTCATCAAATTTGGAGTTATTGATTGCTCGCCCTCCGAAGACATGAACCGACTGAGTCTATCGAGGTCTCGCAGTGGAACCTCAAGCTCGTTGAACAGTCGGGAACCTCGCCAGCAAGACCGCGACTATCTTGGGTGCTACTGTCGGGGTTGTTAATACGATATATGCCCAAGTATATGGATGTCCCACCAAAGGCCCGTGACACGTCCAAGATATGACCAAGAAGACCATGGTCCATGGCCATCCTCATCAGCCCAACAAAGATAAGTGAAGGAAATATGCCCTAGAGGCAATAATAAAGTTGTTATTTATATTTCCTTATATCATGATAAATGTTTATTATTCATGCTAGAATTGTATTAACCGAAAACTTAGTACATGTGTGAATATATAGACAAAACAGAGTGTCCCTAGTATGCCTCTACCTAGACTAGCTCGTTAATCAAAGATGGTTAACTTTCCTACCCATAGACATGTGTTGTCATTTGATGAGCGGGTTCACATCATTAGAGAATGATGTGATGGACAAGACCCATCAGTTAGCTTAGCATAAATGATCGTTTAGTTTTATTGCTATTGCTTTCATCATGGCTTATACATGTTCCTATGACTATGAGATTATGCAACTCCCTAATACCAGAGGAACACTTAGTGTGCTATCAAACGTCACAACGTAATTGGGTGATTATAAATATGCTCTATAGGTGTCTCCGATGGTGTTTGTTGAGTTGGCATAGATCAAGATTAGGATTTGTCACTCTGATTGTCGGAGAGGTATCTCTGGGCCCTCTTGGTAATGCACACCACTATAAGCCTTGCAATCAATGTGACTAATGAGTTAGTTACGGGATGATGCACTAAGGAACGAGTAAAGAGACTTGCCGGTAATGAGATTGAACTAGGTATGATGATACCGATGATCGAATCTCGGGCAAGGAACATACCGATGACAAAGGGAACAACATATGTTGCTAAGCGGTTTGACCGATAAAGATCTTCGTAGAATATGTAGGAACCAATATGAGCATCCAGGTTCCGCTATTGGTTATTGACCGAAGATGATTCTCGATCATGTCTACATAGTTCTCGAACCCGTAGGGTCCGCATGCTTAACGTTCGATGATGATCAGTATTATGAGTTTATGTGTTTTGATGTACAGAAGGTAGTTCGGAGTCCCATATGTGATCACAGACATGACGAGGAGTCTCGAAATGGTCGAGACATAAAGATCGATATATTGGAAGGCTATGTTTGGACATCAGAAGGGTTCCAGATGAGTTCGGGAATTCACCGGAGTATCGGGGGGTTACCGGAACACCCCAGGGAGTCAATGGGCATTATTGAGCCTTAGTGGGAGAGAAGAGAAGGCATCCAGGAGGAGGGCGCGCCCCCAAGCCCAATCTGAATTGGGTGGGGGGCCGGCCCCCCTTTCCTTTCTCCTTCTCCCTCTTCCTTCTTTTCCTAGTGGGACTAGGAAAGGGGGAGTCCTACTCCTACTAGGAGGAGGACACCTCCCCCTTGGCGCGCCTAGAGGGCCGGCCGGCCTCCCCCTTCCTCCTTTATATACGTGGGGAGGGGGCACCCTAGAACATATCAAAGTTGATTGTTTAGACGTGTGCGGTGCCCCCCTCCACCATAATCCACCTCGGTCATATCGTTGTAGTGCTTAGGCGAAGCTCTACGCCGGTAGTTTCATCATCACTGTCATCATGCCGTCGTGCTGACGAAACTCTCCCTCGACACTCAACTGAATCTAGAGTTTGCGGGACGTCGCCGAGCTGAATGTGTGCAGATCGTGGAGGTGTTGTACCTTCGGTGCTAGGATCGGTCGGACCGTGAAGACGTATGACTACATCAACCGCATTGTCATAACGCTTCCACTTACGGTCTACGAGGGTACGTGGAAAACACTCTTCCCCTCTCGTTGCTATGCATCACCTAGATGGATCTTGTGTGTACGTAGGAATTTTTTTGAAATTACTGCGTTCCCCAATAGTGGCATCCGAGCCAGGTCCATGCGTAGATGTAATATGCACAAGTAGAACACAATGGAGTTGTGGGCGTGGGTATATACATATTGCTTGCCGACACTAGTTGATGCTTGATTCAGCGGTACTGTTGGATGAAGTGGCTCAGACCAACATTACGCGTACGCATATGCGAGACTGGTTCTACCGACGTGCTTCGCACACAGGTGGCTAGTGGGTGTCAGTTTCTCCAACTTTAGTTGAATCGGATTGAATGAATAGGGTTCTTTCTGAAGATAAAAAAGCAATCACTATACCATGTTGTGGTTTTTGATGCGTAGGTAAGAACGGTTCTTGCTAAGGCCGTAGCAGCCACGTAAAACTTGCAACAACAAAGTAGAGGACATCTAACTTGTTTTTGCAGGGCATGTTGTGATGTGATATGGTCAAGACGTGATGAGATATAAATTGTTGTATGAGATGATCATGTTTTGTTATAGTTATCGGCAACTGGCAGGAGCCTTATGATTGTCTCTTTATTGCATAAGATGCAAGCGCCATACAATTGCTTTACTTTATCGCTATACGATAGCAATAGTTGCAAAAGCAATAGTTGGCGAGACGACCATGTGACGACACGTTCATAGAGATCAAGATGATGGAGATCATGGTGTCATGCCAGTGACAATGGAGATCATGACGGTACTTTGGAGATGGAGATCAAAGGCACAAGATGATGATGGCCATATCATGTCACATATTTTGATTGCATGTGATGTTTATATTTTATGCATCTTATTTTTCTTAGTATGACGGTAGCATTATGAGATGATCCCTTACTAAAATTTCAAGGTATAAGTGTTCTCCCTGAGTATGCACCGTTGTGACAGTTCTTCGTGCTGAGACACCATGTGATGATCGGGTGTGATAAGCTCTACGTTCACATACAACGGGTGCAAGTAAGTTTTGCACATGCAGAATACTCTGGTTAAACTTGACGAGCCTAGCATATGCAGATATGGCCTCTGAACACTAGGACCGAAAGGTTGAACGTGAATCATATAGTAGATATGATCAATATAGTGATGTTCACCATTGAAAACTACTCCATCTCACGTGATGATTGGACATGATTTAGTTGATATGGATCACGTGATCCCTTAGATGATTAGAGGGATGTCTATCTAAGTGGGAGTTCTTTAGTAATATGATTAATTGAACTTTAATTTATCATGAACTTAGTCCTGGTAGTATTTGCATAACTATGTTGTAGATCAATAGCTCGCGATGTAGCTCTCCATTTATTTTTGATATGTTCCTAGAGAAAAACTATATTGAAAGATGTTAGTAGCAATGATGCGGATTGGATCCGTGATCTGAGGATTATCTTTATTGCTGCACAGAAAAATTATGTCCTTGATGCACCGCTAGGTGATATAACTATTGTAGGAGAAGATGCAAACGTTATGAACGTTTTGACAAACTCAGTATGATGACTACTTGATAGTTAAGTTCACCATGCTTTACGGCTTAGAACCGGGACTTCAAAAATGTTTTGAATGCCACAAAGCATATGAGATGTTCCAAGAGCTGAAATTGGTATTTTAGACTCATGCCCGTGTTAAGAGGTATGATACCTCTGACAAGTACTTTGCCTACAAGATGGAGGAGAATAGCTGAGCTAATGAGTATGTGCTCAGAATGTATGAGTACTACAATCACTTGAATCAAGTGGGAGTTAATCTTCCAGATAAGATAGTGACTAACAGAATTATCCAGTCACTATCACCAAGTTACCAGAATTTCGTGATGAACTATAATATGCAAGGGATAACGGAAACGATTCCCAAGCTCTTCGCGATGTTGAAATTGGCGAAGGTAGAAATCAAGAAAAACAATCAAGTGTTGATGGTTGACAAGACCACTAGTTTCAAGTAAAAGGGCAAGGGAAAGAAAGGGAACTTCAAGAAGAATAGCAAGCAAGTTGTCACTCCCATGAAGAAGCCAAAGCTATACCTAAGCCTGAAACTGAGTGCTTCTACTGCAAAGGGAATGGTCACTGGAAGCGAAACTACCCCAAATACTTGGCGGATAAGAAGGATGGCAAAGTGAACAAAAGTATATTTGATATACATGTTATTGATGCGTACTTTACTAGTGTTCATAGTAACCCCATGATATTTGATACTAGTTCAGTTGCTAAGATTAGTAACTCAAAACGGGAGTTGCAGAATGAACAGAGACTAGTTAAGGGTGAAGTGACGATGTGTGTTGGAAGTGGTTCCAAGATTGATATGATCATCATCGCACACTCCCTATACTTTCAGGATTAGTGTTGAACCTAAATAAATGTTATTTGGTGTTTGCGTTGAGCATGAATATGATTAGATCATGTTTATTGCAATACGGTTATTCATTTAAAGTCAGAGAATAATTGTTGTTCTATTTACATGAATAGAACCTTCGATGGTCATACACCCAATGAAAATAGTTTGTTGGATCTCGATCATAGTGATACACATATTCATAATATTGAAGCCAAAGGATGCAAAGTTAATAATGATAGTGCAACTTATTTGTGGCACTGCCGTTTAGGTCATATTGGTGTAAAGCGCATGAAGAAACTCCATGTTGATGGGCTTTTGGAATCACTTGATTATGAGTCATTTGATGCTTGCGAACCATGCCTCATGGGAAAGATGACTAAAACTCCATTCTCCGGGTCAATGGAACGAGCCACTGACTTATTGGAAATAGTACATACCGATGTATGCGATCCGATGGGTGTTGAGGCTCGCGGCGGGTATCATTATTTTCCGACCTTCACAGATGATTTGAGCAGATATGAGTACATCTACTTAATGAAACACAAGTCTGAAACATTTAAAAAGTTCAAAGAATTTTAGAGTGAAGTGGAGAATCATCGTAACAAGAAAATAAAGTTTCTACGATCTGATCATGGTGACGAAATATTTGAGTTACGAGTTTGGCCTTCAGTTGAAACAATGACGAATAGTTTCGCAATTCACGCCACCTGGAACACCACAAAGTAATGGTGTGTCTGAACGTTGTAACTGTACTTTATTAGATATGGTGCGATTTATGATGTCTCTTACCGATTTACCACTATCATTTTGGGGTTATGCATTAGAGACAGCTGCATTCACGTTAAATAGGGCACCGTCTAAAATCCGTTGAGATGACACCATATGAACTGTGGTTTAGCAAGAAACCTAAGCTGTCGTTTCTTAAAGTTTGGGGTTGTGATGCTTATGTGAAAAAGTTTCGGCCTGATAAGCTCAAACCCAAATCAGAGAAGTGCATCTTCATAGTATACCCAAAAGAAACTGTTGGGTACACCTTCTGTCACAGATCCGAAGGCAAGATCTTTGTTGCTAAGAGTGGATCCTTTCTAGAGAAGGAGTTTCTCTCGAAAGAAGTGAGTGGGAGGAAAGTAGAACTTGATGAGGTAGTTGTACCTTCTCCTGAATTGGCAAATGGTTCATCACAAAAATCAGTTCCAGTGATGCCTACACCAATTAGTGAGGAAGTTAATGATGATGATTGATACGTCTCCAACATATCTATAATTTTTGATTGTTCCATGCTATTATATTATCTGTTTTGGATGTTTAACGGGCTTTATTATAAACTTTTATATTATTTTTGCGACTAACCTACTAACCCAAGGCCCAGTGCGAATTGCTGTTTTTTTTGCCTATTTCAGTGTTTCACAGAAAAGGAATATCAAACAGAATCCAAACGGAATGAAACCTTCGGGAGAGTTATTTTTGGAACAAACGTGATCCAGGGACTTGGAGTGGATGTCAAGAAAGAAGCGAGGCGGCCACGAGGCAAGGAGGAGCGCCTGCCCCCTGGGCGCGCCCCCACCCTCGTGGGCCCCTCGCAGCTCCATCGACCTACTTCTTCCTCCTATATATATTCATATACCCCGAAAACATCCACGAGAACCATGAAACCCTATTTCCACCGCGGCAACCTTCTGTACCCAAGAGATCCCATCTTGGGGCCTTTTCCGGAGCTCCGTCGGAGGGGGAATCGATCATGAAGGGCTTCTACATCAACACCATAGCCTCTCCGATGATGTGTGAGTAGTTTACCATAGACCTTCGGGTCCATAGTTATTAGCTAGATGGCTTCTTCTCTCTCTTTGAATCTCAATACAAAGTTCTCCTCGATCTTCTTGGAGATCTATACGATGCAACTCTTTTTGCGGTGTGTTTGTCGAGATCCGATGAATTGTGGGTTTATGATCAAGTTTATCTATGAACAATATTTGATTCTTCTCTGAAATCTTTTATGTATGATTGGTTATCTTTGCAAGTCTCTTCGAATTATCAGTTTGGTTTGGCCTACTAGATTGATCTTTCTTGCAATGGTAGAAGTGCTTAGCTTTGGGTTCAATCTTGCGGTGTCCTTTCCCAGTGACAGCAGGGGCAGCAAATCACGTATTGTATTGTTGCCATCGAGGATAAAAAGATGGGGTTTATATCATATTCCTTGAGTTTATCCCTCTACATCATGTCATCTTGCATAATGCGTTACTCTGTTCTTATGAACTTAATACTCTAGATGCATGCTGGATAGCGGTCGATGTGTGGAGTAATAGTAGTAGATTCAGAATCATTTCAATCTACTTGTCGCGAACATGATGCCTATATACATGATCATGCCTAGATATTCTCATAATTATGCACTTTTCTATCAATTGCTCGACAGTAATTTGTTCACCCACCGTAATACTTATGCTATCTTGAGAGAAGCCACTAGTGAAACCTATGGCCCCCGGGTCTATCTTTTATTATATAAGTTTCCAACCTATTTTACTTTGCAATCTTTACTTTCAATCTATATCATAAAAATACCAAAAATATTTATCTTATTATTATAAAAAGTGCATAATTATCATAACAATTATCATAGTATTCAATGCACTTTTTATGATAATTGTTATGATAATTTTCTTTTTATATCTCAAAACAACTATCATAAAAAGTGCATTGAATACTATGAGAAGTTTGATACTTGATAATTGTTTTGAGATATAAAGATGGTGATATTAGAGTGTGATAGTTGAGTAGTTGTGAATTTGAGAAATACTTGTGTTGAATATTGCAAGTCCCGTAGCATGCACGTATGGTAACTGTTGTGTAACAAATTTGAAACATGAGGTGTTGTTTGATTGTCTTCCTTATGAGTGGCGGTCGGGGACGAGCGATGGTCTTTCCCTACCAATCTATCCCCCTAGGAGCATGTGCGTAATGCTTGGTTTTTGATGACTTGTAGATTTTTGCAATAAGTATGTGAGTTCTTTATGACTAATGTTGAGTCCATGGATTATACGCACTCTCACCTTTCCATCATTGCTAGCCCCTTCGGTACCATGCATTTCCCTTTCTCACCTTGAGAGTTGGTGCAAACTTCACCGGTGCATCCAAACCCTGTGATATGATACACTCTATCACACATAAACCTCATTATATCTTCCTCAAAATATCCACCATACCTACCTATTATGGCATTTCCATAGCCATTCCGAGATATATTGCCTTGCAACTTTCCACTGTTTCATTTATGACACGCTTCATCATTGTCATATTGCTTTGCATGATCATGTAGTTGACATCGTATTTGTGAAAAAGCCACCATGCATAATTTATCATACATGTCACTCTTGATTCATTGCCCTTCCTGGTACACCGCCAGAGGCATTCATATAGAGTCATATTTTGTTCTAATATCGAGTTGTAATCATTGAGTTGTAAATAAATAGAAGTGTGATGATAATCATTAATAGAGAATTGTCCCAAATTAAAAAAAAAGAGAGAAAGGCCAAAAAATAAAAATAAAAAGAAGGGCCCAAAAAATAAATAAAAAGAAATAAAAAGGGACAATGCTACTATCCCTTTTTCCACACTTGTGCTTCAAAGTAGCACCATGATCTTTATGATAGAGAGTCTCTTGTTTTGTCACTTGCATATACTAGTGGGAATTTTTCATTATAGAACTTGGCTTGTATATTCCTACAATGGGCTTTCTCAAATGCCCTAGGTCTTCGTGAGCAAGCAAGTTGGATGCACACCCACTTAGTTTCTTTTGTTGAACTTTCATACATTTATAGCTCTAGTGCATCCGTTGCATGGCAATCCCTACTCCTTGCATTGACATCAATTGATGGGCATCTCCCTAGCCCGTTGATTAGCCGCGTCGATGTGAGACTTTCTCCTTTTCTGTCTTCTCCACATAACCCCCATCATCATATTATATTCCACCCATAGTGCTATATCCATGGCTCACGCTCATGTATTGCGTGTAAGTTGAAAAAAGTTTGAGATTACTAAAGTATGAAACAATTGCTTGGCTTGTCATCGGGGTTGTGCATAATGAGAGCATTCTTGTGTGACGAAAATGGAGCATGACCAAACTATATGATTTTGTAGGGATGGACTTTTTTGCCATGTTATTTTGAGAAGACATGATTGCTTAGTTAGTATGCTTGAAGTATTATTGTTTTTATGTCAATATTAAACTTTTGTCTTGAATCTCACGGATCTGAATATTCATGCCACAATAAAGAAAATTACATTGAGATTTATGCTAGGTAGCATTCCACATCAAAAAATCTATTTTTATCATTTACCTACTCGAGGACGAGCAGGAATTAAGCTTGGGGATGCTTGATATGTCTCCAACGTATATATAATTTTTGATTGTTCCATGCTATTATATTATCTGTTTTGGATGTTTAATGGGCTTTATTATACACTTTTATTTTATTTTTGGGACTAACCTACTAACCCAAGGCCCAGTGCAAATTGTTGTTTTTTTGCCTATTTCAGTGTTTCGCAAAAAAAGGAATATCAAACGGAATCCAAACAGAATGAAACCTTCAGGAGAGTTATTTTTGGAACAAACGTGATCTAGGGGACTTGGAGTGGACGTCAAGAAAGAAGCGAGGCGGCCACGAGGCAGGTAGGCGCGCCACCCACCCTCGTGGGCCCCTCACAGCTCTGTCGACCTACTTCTTCCTCCTATATATCCATATACACCGAAAACATCCAGGAGCACCACAAAACCCTATTTCCACCACTGCAACCTTCTGTACCCAAGAGATCCCATCTTGGGGCCTTTTCCGAAGCTCCGCCAGAGGGGGAATCGATCACGGAGGGCTTCTACATCAACACCATAGCCTCTCCGGTGATGTGTGAGTAGTTTACCATAGACCTTCGAGTCCATAGTTATTACCTAGATGGCTTCTTCTCTCTCTTTGGATCTCAATACAAAGTTCTCCTCGATCTTCTTGGAGATCTATTCGATGTAACTCTTTTTGCGGTGTGTTTGTCGAGATTCGATGAATTGTGGGTTTAGGATCAAGTTTATCTATGAATAATATTTGATTATTCTCTGAAATCTTTTACGTATGATTGGTTATCTTTGCAAGTCTCTTTAGATTATCAGTTTGGTTTGGCCTACTAGATTGATCTTTCTTGCAATGGTAGAAGTGTTTAGCTTTGGGTTCAATCTTTCGGCGTCCTTTCCTAGTGACAGCAGGGGCAGCAAGGAACGCATTGTATTATTGCCATCGAGGATAAAAAGATGGGGTTTATATCATATTGCTTGAGTTTATCCCTCTACATCATGTCATCTTGCCTAATGCGTTACTCTGTTCTTATGAACTTAATACTCTAGATGCATGCTGGATAGCGGTCGATGTGTGGAGCAATAGTAGTAGATTCAGAATCATTTTGGTCTACTTATCGCAGACGTGATGCCTATATACATGATCATGCCTAGATATTCTCATAATTATGCACTTTTCTATCAATTGCTCGACAGTAATTTGTTCACCCACCGTAATACTTATGCTATCTTGAGAGAAGCCACTAGTGAAACCTATGGCCCCGGGTCTATCTTTTATCATATAAGTTTCCAATCTATTTTACTTTGCAATCTTTACTTTCAATCTATATCATCAAAATACCAAAAATATTTATCTTATTATTATTATCTCTATCAGATCTCACTCTCGTAAGTGACCGTGAAGGCATTGACAACCCCTTATATCACGTTTGTTGCGAGGTTCTTATTTGTTTGTGTAGGTACGAGGGACTTGCATGTAGTCTCCTACTAGATTGATACCTTGGTTCTAAAAAACTGAGGGAAATACTTACGCTAGTTTGCTGCATCACCCTTTCCTCTTCAAGGGAAAACCAATGCAGTGCTCAAGAGGTAGCAATGATGATGAAACTTCAGATCAAGTTACTACCGAACCTTGTAGGTCAACCAGAGTACATTCCGCACCAAAGTGGTATGGTAATCCTGTTCTGGAAGTCATGTTACTAGACCATGACGAACCTACGAACTATGAGGAAGCGATTATGAGCGAAGATTCCGCGAAATGGCTTAAGGCCATGAAACCTGAGATGTGATCTATGTATGAGACGAAAGTATGGACTTTGATTGACTTGCCTGATGATCGGTGAGCCATTCAGAATAAATGGATTTTCAATAGGAAGATGGACGCCAATAGTAGTGTTGAATTGTCGCAAAAGGTTTTCGACAAGTTCAAGGTGTTGACTACGATGAGATTTTCTCACTCATATCGATGCTTAAAAGTCTATCCGAATCATGTTAACAGTTGCCACATTTTATGAAATATGGCAAATGTGTGACGCCCCAAGACCGGAGCTCCAGATGCCTTCCTTGGTTTTCGAGATTCGTGACGTGATTTGTTTTTGCTTGTTGCATTCATCATTGCATCTTGTGCATTGCATCATGTCATCGTGCCTTCATTTTTTCAAAGCTAACTAAAACTCAACCAATTAAATGGTATGGATCTTCGATTCATTTAAATTGAGGGAACTCACATGGTGGTTTCTCTTTAAAACATACCCTCCCGATATTTAGGAAGATATTATAAAATATTCCATTGTTTTGGAATCACCCATGAACCCACTTGCATATTAAATCCATTGGCCTTTTCCTTCTTCAAGTTTCAACTCTCTAGCCTTGCCAATAATTCTTTTACCATTTTCCGGAGCTCTACCAAAATTCACAACATTTTTGGATACTCCAAAAACCTTGTCCTAGTTCTAACCCATTGGAATTAAATTCAAATGAGTTTGAATTCTTATTGTTCGATCTGGCCTTTTCTAATTTTCTTGGACCAAGCATATTTTTGTGAGTCCAAGAAAATTACCCGCATGCTCAAATTCGTTCCCTAAACCCCTCTTCCTTTTTTCCTTTCTCTCTATTGTTTTCTGTCAAAGTAGTTTTAAGAGGGGGAAGAGAGAAGCCCAGCCGGCCAATTGGGCCTCCCTACCTCCCGCGCCGGCCGAAGGTCAAAGCCCAGCCGCACCTATGGCCAACCCTAGCCCGAAACCCTTGCAGTCTCTCCTCTCCCTCGATCCCCACCTCCCTCCTCTGCGCCGCCTCCCCCTCGTTTCCTTCCGCTCGATCTCCTCTCTCCCCTTCATCCTCCTCCTGCGCCGCACACATAGTGATGGAGAAGCGAGAGCCTCCTATCGATCCCACTTCTCCACCTGGCCTCGCGCCGCCTCACCCCCTTCCTCCCGTCGCCGTTTCTCTCAAGCCGCCTCGTCACGCAGGTCTCCCGTTGTCGTCTTCGGTGGGAGCAGGAGCTCCCTGCTGCCGCCCTGGCCGGCGAGTCCAAGCCGCCGAGCAGCACCACGCCCTCGTCACGTTCCCCTCTCCCTCCTCCTTCGTCAGCCTCGTCGCCGGCCGACCGAACCGGCAGGAGTTCCCTGCCGCACGCGTCCCTGGCGAGCGTGTTGGCCAGCGCCCGACGCCATCGACCTCGAGCTCCCGTGCCCTGCCTTGTCTGAGCACCTGTGGCGAAGCTCCGGAAGCAGCCATGGCCATGGATGCCATCCGCCGCCTCCAGCTCAAAGCTCCGGCGTGCCCAAGCCTCGGAGGCGACCGGATCGACCTCCCCAAGCCCTCGTCGCTGGCCTACCCAGCTTCTGTGTGCCGAACGACGACGACCAGCGCCATCCCCCCTGCTTGCCCTGCTGCCACACCTTCGTTCTGTCTCCTGGTGAAGGAGACGACTCGCAGCAACCAGCCCCATTGACCGCTGCACGCACAGGCCCAGTGCACCCACCACGGCCTCCCCTCCTTGCGTGGGCTGCGCCCCTCTCCATGGCCTAGACCGGGACCCCGTGAACGTCAAGTTCCTCCACGATGCCCGAACGACTACATGATGACTGTGGAGATGGGATTGCAAAATGCCAAGTACATGGACATGCCAAGTTCCTCTCCGAAATGTGTATGAATACGCCCGGTGATGTGACAAGTACCTCTACCGGCGACCCTCGAAGAGTTCGGATTCGTCAAGTTCGACTACCGTGGCGTGAACCACTACTCCCACGACGTCGTGTGTACCCCTACCGTCACCCCGAAGACGTTGGAGTCATCAAGTACCTCTCCGAACGAACGTGAACCACTACTTCCGCTACTATCAAACCCAATCCGCTCCGAAAATGAACACTTCGAAGGTATAACCGCCAGAACGACGCCCGTGGACCGAATGCATGTGTTGTATGAGATAAACTCCGTGTTTGCACCACGCCCGTTTATTTCATGCACGTCCCCGTTTGCCATGCCGTCGACCCGTGGGAACCCGGTAACCAGGATCATCCCACCATGTTTTGCACGCTCCCGCCACACTTCCTTTGCACTGGTATCTCCATGAGCTACCGGAACCGTTATGTTGCCGTGGCAACATTTTCGGATTCGTTCCCGTGGCCTCTTTTCCTTCCGTCATGGCGACAAATGCTCCATATCATGTTCATATCAACATTTCCATAAAATTGCTTAAAACTTCCAATGTCATCCGCATCATGATAACAACTTCAAGAATGTTTAATTTGTTGTTTGCTTCAAATTTCTAAATGCATATGGGGAATTACCGTAATTGTTGTTTGATGTTTCCGGCTTCATTTAAAATGCCTAACTATATTTTTTTCTCATGCTTCACCCTCTTGCCATGTTTAAACAACATTTAATATTGTTGAGTACCTAACGGGAGAGAACTAAATAAATGTATGTGGTGTTTCGTCAATATGCAACTCGTTGCATATTGAGCTCCACTTAATTTGTAGTATTGTTTGTGCACTTTGCCATGCCATGCATATTTAAACCGGATATGCATCATACTTGTTTGAGCATCATGCCATGTTTATGTGATAGTTGTTTACTATGTTGCTTGCTTCTTTCTGGTTACTTCTCTCATTAGCTTCGGTTTCGTTCCGGAGTTGTGAGGATTCGCTCGACTACGTCCGTTTGTCTTCATGGACTCGTTCTTCTTTCTTGCGGGATTTAAGGCAAGATGACCATACCCTCGAAATCACTTCTATCTTTGCTTGCTAGTCGTTCGTTCTATCGCTATGTCGCGCTACCTACAACTTGTTATATCATGCCTCCCAATTTGCCATGTCAAGCCTCTAACCCACCTTCCTAGCAAACCGTTGTTTGGCTATGTTACTGCTTTTGATTTTGCGTTCCTTACGCAGTTGGGTGTTATGGGAACCCCTTGACAGTTCGCTTTGAATAAAACTCCTCCAGCAAGTCCCAACCTTGGTTTTACATTTGCCTAAAACCTATAACCTTCCCTTGGGTTTTCGCGAGCCTGAGGGTCATCTTTATTTTAAACCCCCCCGGGCCAGTGCTCCTCTGAGTGTTGGTCCGAACCTAGCCGCCTGCGGGGCCACCTCGGAGAAACTCGAGGGTTGGTTTTACTTGTAGCCTATCTCATCCGGTGTTGCCCTGAGAACGAGATATGTGCGAACCCTACCGGGATTTGTCGGCACATCGGGTGGCTTTGCTAGTCTTGTTTTACCATTGTCGAAATGTCTTGACCGGGATTCTGACACTGATCGGGTCTTCCCGGGAGAAGGAATATCCTTCATTGACCGTGAGAGCTTGTGATGGGCTAAGTTGGGACACCCCTGCAGGGTTTTGAACTTTCGAAAGTCGTGCCCGCAGATGGGAATTTGTTAATATCCGGTTGTAGAAAACTTGACACATAACTTAATTAAAATGAATCAACCGCGTGTGTAGCCGTGATGGTCTCTTTTTGGTGGAGTCCGGGAAGAGAACACGGTCTCGTGTTATGCTTGAACGTAAGTAGCTTCAGGATCACTTCTTGATCACTATTAGCTTCTCGACCGTGCTTTGCTTCTCTTCTCGCTCTCTTTTGCGTAAGTTAGCCACCATACGTGCTTAGTGCTTTGCTGTAGCTCCACCTCACTACCCTTTCCTACCTTTAAACTTAAATAGTCTTGATCGCTGCTACCTCTTGAGCACTGTGTTGGTTTTCCCCGAAGAGGAAGGGATGATGCAGCAAAGTAGCGTAAGTATTTCCCTCAGTTTTTGAGAACCAAGGTATCAATCTAGTAGGAGGCTATGCGCGAGTCCCTCGTACCTGCACAAAACAAATAAATCCTCGCAACCAACGCGGATAGGGGTTGTCTATCCCTACACGGCCACTTACGAGAGTGAGATCTGATAGATATGATAAGATAATATTTAGGTATTTTTGTGATAAAGATGCAAAGTAAAATAAAGGCAAAGTAAAAAGTAAAGGAAATAACTAAGTAGTAGGACATTAATATGATAGAGATAGACCCGGGGGCCATAGGTTTCACTAGTGGATTCTCTCGAGAGCATAAGTATTCTACGGTGGGTGTACAAATTACTGTTGAGCAATTGACAGAATTGAGCATAGTTATGAGAATATCTAGGTATGATCATGTATATAGGCATCACGTCCGAGACAAGTAGACCAACTCTTGCCTGCATCTACTACTATTACTCCACTCACTGGCCGCTATCCAGCATGCATATAGAGTATTAAGTTAAAAACAGAGTAACGCCTTAAGCAAGATGACATGATGTAGAGGGATAGACTCATGCAATATGAAGAAAACCCCATCTTGTTATCCTCGATGACAACAATACAATACGTGCCTTGCTGCCCCTACTGTCACCGGGAAAGGACACCGCAAGATTGAACCCAAAGCTAAGCACTTCTCCCATTGCAAGAAAGATTAATCTAGTAGGCCAAACCAAACTGATAATTCAAAGAGACTTGCAAAGATAACCAATCATACATAAAAGAATTCAGAGGATATTCAAATATTGTTCATAGATAAACTTGATCATAAACCCACAATTCATCGGTCTCAACAAACACACTGCAAAAAGAAGATTACATCGAATAGTTCTCCACAAGAGAGGGGGAGAACATTGTATTGAGATCCAAAAAGAGAGAAGAAGCCATCTAGCTACTAATTATGGACTCGTAGGTCTGATGTAAACTACTCACACTTCATCGGAGAGGCTATGGTGTTGATGTAGAAGCCCTCCTTGATCGGTGCCCCCTCCGGCGGAGCTCCAGAACAGGCCCCAAGAAGGGATCTCGTGGATACAAAAAGTTGCAGCGGTGGAATTAGGTTTTTGGCTCCGTATCTGATCGTTTGGGGGTACGTGGGTATATATAGGAGGAAGGAGTACGTTGGTGGAGCAACAGGGGGCCCACGAGGGTGGAGGGCGCGCCTGGTGGGGGTGGGCGCGCCCCTACCTCGTGGCCTCCTCTTTTGTGTCTTGACGTAGGGTCCAAATCTCCCGGGTCTTGTTTGTTGAGAAAATCACGTTTCCGAAGGTTTCATTCCGTTTGGACTTCGTTTGATATTCCTTTTCTTCAAAACCCTAAAACAGGCAAAAAACAACAATTCTGGGCTGGGCCTCCGGTTAATTGGTTAGTCCCAAAAATAATATAGAAGTGGAAAATAAATCCCAATAATGTCCAAAATAGTAGATAATATAGCATGGAGCAATCAAAAATTATAGATACGTTGGAGACATATCAAGCATCCCGAAGCTTAATTCCTGCTCGACCTCGAGTAGGTAAATGATAAAAACAGAATTTTTTATGCGGAGTGCTACTTGGCATAATTTTAATGTAATTCTTCTTAATTGTGGTATGAATATTCAGATCCGAAAGATTCAAGACAAAAGTTTAATATTGACATAAAAATAATAATACTTCAAGCATACTAACAAAACAATTATGTCTTCTCAAAATAACATGGCCAAAGAAAGTTATCCCCACAAAATCATATAGTCTGGCTATGCTCCATCTTCACCACACAAAATATTTAAATCATGCACAACCCCCATGACAAGCCAAGCAATTGTTTCATACTTTTGACATCCTCAAAACCTTTTCAATTTTCACGCAATACATGAGCGTGAGCCATGGATATAGAACTATAGGTGGAATAGAATGGTGGTTGTGGAGAAGACAAAAAGGGAGAAGATAGTCTCACATCAACTAGGCATATCAACGGGCTATGGAGATGCCCATCAATAGATATCAATGTGAGTGAGTAGGGATTTCCATGCAATGGATGCACTAGAGCTATAAGTATATGAAGGCTCAAAAAGAAACTAAGTGGGTGTGCATCCAACTTGCTTGCTCATGAAGACCTAGGGCATTTTGAGGGAGCCCATCATTGGAATATACAAGCCAAGTTCTATAATGAAAAAAATTCCCACTAGTATATGAAAGTGATAACATGAGAGACTCTCTACTATGAATATCATGGTGCTACTTTGAAGCACAAGTGTGGTAAAAGGATAGTAACATTGTATCTTCTCTTTTTTTTATGGCCTTCTCTCTTTTTTATGGCCTCTTTTCTTTCTCTTTTTTTATTTTTTCTCCGGAGTCTCATCCCGACTTGTGGGGGAATCATAGTCTCCATCATCCTTTCCTCACTGGGACAATGCTCTAATAATGATGATCATCACACTTTTATTTTTCTTACAACTCAACAATTACAACTCGATACTTAGAACAAAATATCACTCTATGTGAATGCCTCCGGCGGTGTACCGGGATATGCAATGATGCATGAGTGACATGTATGAAAGAATTATGAATGGTGGCTTTGCCACAAATACGATGTCAACTACATGATCATGCTAAGCAATATGACAATGATGGAGCGTGTCATAATAAACAGAACGGTGGAAAGTTGCATGGCAATATATCTCGGAATGGCTATGGAAATGCCATAATAGGTAGGTATGGTGGCTGTTTTGAGGAAGGTATATGGTGGGTGTATGATACGGCGAAAGGTGCGCGGTATTAGAGAGGCTAGCAAAGGTGCAAGGGTGAGAGTGCGTATAATCCATGGACTCAACATTAGTCATAAAGAACTCATATACTTATTGCAAAAATCTACAAGTTATCAAAGCAAACTATTACGTGCATGCTCCTAGGGGGATAGATTTGTAGGAAAATACCATCGCTCGTCCCCGACCGCCACTCATAAGGAAGACAATAAATAAATAAATCATGCTCCGACTTCATCACATAACGGTTCACCATACGTGCATGCTACAGGAATCACAAACTTTAACACAAGTATTTCTCAATTTCACAACTACTCAACTAGCACAACTTTAATATCATCATCTTCATATCTCAAAACAATTATCAAGCATCAAACTTCTCATAGTATTCAACACACTCATAAGAAAGTTTTATTATTAATCTTGTATACCAAGCATATTAAGACTTTAAGAAAATTACCATGATTTTTAAGACTCTCAAAATAATCTAAGTGAAGCATGAGAGATCAATAGTTTCTTTAAAAAAATCCGCCACCATGCTCTAAAAGATATAAGTGAAGTACTAGAGCAAAACTATATAACTCAAAAGATATAAGCGAAGCACATAGAGTATTCTAACAAATTCCAAATCATGTATGGCTCTCTCAAAAGGTGTGTACAGCAAGGATTATTGTGGTAAACTAAAAATCAAAGACTCAAATCATACAAGACACTCCAAGCAAAACACATATCATGTGGTGAATAAAAATATAGCTCCAAGTAAAGTTACCGATAGAAGTAGACGAAAGAAGGGATGCCTTCCGGGGCATCCCCAAGCTTTGGCTTTTAGGTGTCCTTAGATTATCTTGGGGGTTCCATGGGCATCCCCAAGCTTAGGCTTGCCACTCCTTGTTCCATAATCCATCAAATCTTTACCCAAAACATGAAAACTTCACAACACAAACCTTAAAGTAGAAAATCTCGTGAGCTCCGTTAGCGAAAGAGAATAAAAGACCACTTCAAGGTACTGTAATGAAATCATTATTTATTTATATTGGTGTTATAACTACTGTATTCCAACTTCTCTATGGTTTATAAACTATTTTACTAGCCATAGATTCATCAAAATAAGCAAACAACACACGAAAAACAGAATCTGTCAAAAACATAACAGTCTGTAGTAATCTGTAGCTAGCGCAAGATCTGGAACCCCAAAAATTCTAAAATAAATTTACGGACGTGAGAAATTTATCTAGTAATCATCTTCAAAAAGAATTAACTAAATAGCACTCTCCAAATAAAAATTACAGGAGTTCTCGTGAGCGCTAAAGTTTCTGTTTTTTACAGCAAGTGTAACAAGACTTTCCCCAAGTCTTCCCAACTGTTCTACTTGGCACAAGCACTAATTAAACACAAAAAACACAACCAAAACATAGGATAGATAAATTATTTATTACTAAACATGATAAAAAAAGCAAGGAATAAAAATAAAATTGGGTTGCCTCCCAACAAGCGCTATCGTTTAACGCCCCTGGCTAGGCATAACAAGCAAGAATAGATCTAGGTATTGCCATCTTTGGTAGGAAATCCATAAGTGGATCTCATAATAGATTCATAAGTTAATTTAATTTTCTTTATTGGAAAGTGTTCCATGCCTTTCCTTAATGGAAATTGGAATCTAATATTTCCTTCCTTCATATCAATTATTGCACCAATCATTCTAAGGAAAGGTCTACCAAGAATAATAGGACATGAAGGATTGCAATCTATGTAAAGAACAATAAAATCTATGGGTACATAATTCCTATTTGCAACAATAAGAACATCATTAATTCTTCCCATAGGTTTCTTAATAGTGGAATCCGCAAGGTGCAAGTTTAGAGAGCAATCATCAAAATCACGGAAACCTAACAAATCACACGAAGTCTTTGGAATCGTGGAAACACTAGCACCCAAATCACATAAACCATAGCATTCATGATCTTTAATTTTAATAGTTGGTTCCCACTCATCATAAAGTTTTCTAGGTATAGAAACTTCCAATTCAAGTTTTTCTTCATAAGATTACATCAAGGCATCAACGATATGTTTAGTAAACGCTTTATTTTGACTATAAGCATGAGGAGAATTTAGCACGGATTGCAACAAGGAAATACAATCAATCAAAGAGCAATTTTCATAGTTAAATTCCTTGAAATCCATAATAGTGGGTTTAGCAACATCTAGGGTTTTAATTTCTTCAATCCCACTTTTATCAATTTTAGCATCAAGTTAAACAAATTCTAAATTCTTGGACCGCCTTCTAGGTAAAGGTGGATCATATTCAATCCCATCATTATCAAGATTCATATTGAAAAACAAAGATTTAATAGGGGACACATCAATAACTTTTAGATCTCTGAGGGAGTCCTGGATTAGGGGGTGTTCGGGTAGCCGGACTATACCTTCAGCCGGACTCCAGGACTATGAAGATACAAGATTGAAGACTTCGTCCCGTGTCCAGATGGGACTTTCCTTGCCGTGGAAGGCAAGCTTGGCGATGCGGATATTCAAGATCTCCTACCATTGTAACCGACTCTGTGTAACCCTAACCCTATCCGGTGTCTATATAAACCGTAGGGTTGTAGTCCGTAGGACATCAACTCCATATACACCAATCATACCATAGGCTAGCTTCTAGGGTTTAGCCTCCTTGATCTTGTGGTAGATCTACTCTTGTACTACCCATATCATCAATATTAATCAAGCAGGAGTAGGGTATTACCTCCATCGAGAGGGCCCGAACCTGGGTAAAAACATCGTGTCCCTTGTCTCCTGTTACCATCCGGCCTTGACGCACAGTTCGGGACCCCCTACCCGAGATCCGCCGGTTTTGACACCGACATTGGTGCTATCATTGAGAGTTCCTCTGTGTCATCGCCTTTAGGCCCGATGGCTCCTTTGATCATCAACAATGATGCGGTCCAGGGTGAGACTTTTCTCCCCGGACAGATCTTCATCTTCAGCGGCTTCGCACTGCGAGCCAATTCGCTTGGCCATTTGGAGCAGATCGAAAGCTACGCCCCTGGCCATCAAGTCAGGTTTGGAAGCCTAAATTACATGGCAGACATCCGCGGAGATTTGATCTTCGACGGATTCGAGCCACAACTAAGCGCACCGCACTGTCTCGCGGGGCATGATCTAGCTCTGTCATCGAACAGTATCCCGGAGGCCGCAAACGCACCAGCTCTGACCCTTAATTCGGAGCCAGTTGTGTCAATCGAGGATGAGCGGTTGCACGTCACCTCGAGGGCTGCGATCTCAAAGGCGATCGAGCCGAACACTGGCCCCACACTCCGCGTGACTCATGACTCCAAGGATCCGGACTCCTCTCCGGACTCCAAACCCCCCGCGCCCCTGCCGATCGAATCCGATTGGGCGCCAATAATGGAGTTCACCGCCGTGGACATCTTTCAGCACTCGCCTTTTGGCGATATCCTGAATTCTCTCAAGTCTCTCTCTTTATCAGGAGAGCCCTGGCCGAACTGCGGTCAGCGAGGATGGGATACGGACGATGAAGAAATTCAAAGCCCACCCACCACCCACTTGGTAGCCACTGTCGAAAATTTAAACGACGTGCTCAACTTCGACTCCGGAGACATCGACATCCTGGATGACGATGCAGGAGATACCGATGGACCAACGCCCATAGGGCATTGGACAGCCACCTCATCTCACGATGTGTACATGGTGGATACCCCTAAAGGAAGCGACAACGAGGAAAAAGGGGATGGAACGGGAGATCGACCCCCCGAAAAGCAATCAAAGCGTCGGCGTAAACGCAGACCCAAGCCCCGCCTCAATAAAAACCCAGCCATAGAGTAGGACGAGCCGGTAGACGACGAGCAGGCCTTAGAGCAACCGTCCGAACAGGGCAACACGGATAGAGAAACCGAACATCCCTCCTCCGGCGAAAACGGCATTCCGAACGACCTCACGCCGGATAAACCCATGGAGCAGAAGAATCTCCACAAGAGGCTCATTGCAACTGCACGCAGCCTGAAAAAGCAGAAGCGGAAGCTAAAAACAGCGGAAGATGCACTCCGGATTAGATGGAGCAAAGTAATCAATACCGCAGATAAATAAGGTGACGGTCGCCACACTAAAAGCTATCCGAAAAGAAAGCTACTCCCTGAATTCGACGAAGAGGCCCTAGAGCCCTCGCGTTCAAAAAATAAGAAAGCCACACGGTCGGATAGACGACCCCACAAAGCGGCAAGCGGCGCCGCACTTAAATCGGCATGCGACCCACCTAAGGATTCGCACCATGGCCCAGTTAGGTCCATTTATGGGCCAAGAAAGCAAGCTCTCGTAAGCAATGCAATAAAGCCATCATCAGAATCCGGCACACCCAAATACAGGGGCGCCGCACACCCCCTATGTTTCACCGATGAGGTCCTGGACTATGAATTTCCAGAGGGATTCAAACCCGTAAACATAGAGGCATATGATGGAACAACAGACCCTGGAGTCTGGATCGAGGATTATATCCTCCACATACACATGGCTAGAGGGGATGATCTCCACGCCATAAAATATTTACCACTTAAGCTTAAAGGGCCAGCCCGGCATTGGCTTAAAAGCCTTCCTGAAAACACAATTGGAAGTTGGGAAGATCTCGAGGATGCTTTCCGAGCAAATTTTCAAGGGACCTATGTCCGCCCTCCGGATGCAGACGATCTTAGTCACATAACTCAACAACCCGGAGAATCAGCTCGGCAGTTCTGGAATAGATTCCTCACTAAAAAGAATCAGATAGTCGAATGTTCGGACGCTGAAGCCTTAGAAGCTTTCAGGCATAACGTCCAAGACGAATGGCTCGCCAGACACCTCGGCCAAGAAAAGCTAAGAACAATGGCCGCACTAAAAAGCCTCATGACCCGCTTTTGTGCAGGAGAGGACAGCTGGTTGGCAAGGTGCAACCCCAGCGACCCAAGTACATCCGAAACTAGGGATGGAAACGGAAAACCGCGATGCAACAAGGACCGTCGCCGGACTAAGGAAAGAAGTCCAAAGAGCACGGCAGTCAATGCCGGATTCAAAGGTTCACGACAAAATCAGACATAACCACCCCTCCAGGATAACAGGGACGATCCATCCAACTTAAATAAAATCCTAGACAGGATATGTCAGATACACAGTACTCCCGGGAAGCCTGCTAACCATACCCACAGAGATTGTTGTGTTTTCAAACAATCCAGCAGACTCAATGCCGAACACAAGGGGCTCAACACACCAAGCGAAGACGAGGACGAACCCCAAAAGCAGAGCACCAGGAAACAAAAGAACTTCCCACAAGAAGTAAAAACAGTGAACTTACTTCACATAACAAAACGCGCGGCGCCCATAAAGGTACGCACCACACGACCTATCCCCAAAGGGTCCCGCCACTGGTTGTCAAAGCCAATCATCTTCCATCAGCTAGATTATTCTAGAAATATCAAGAATGCAGGCTGTACTGCCTTGATACTCGATCCAATAATTGGCGGACTCCGGTTTTCAAATGTCCTTATGGACGGCGGCAGTGGACTAAACCTGATATATCAGGATACAATCCATCACATGGGGATAAACCCAGCAAGAATCCGCCGCAGCAAAACCTCCTTTCAAGGGGTAACGCCTGGTCCGGATACCCATTGTATGGGTTTTCTCCGGCTCGAAGTTATATTCAGCTCTGCCGATAACTTCCGCCATGAAAAGCTGACCTTCCATATCGTCCCGTTCTCAAGTCGCTATCAAGCACTACTGGGACGCAAAGCTTTCGCCCGCTTTAACGCAATACCGCATTATGCATCTCTCACGCTTAAGATGCCCAGTCCACGAGGCATCATCTCTTTGAAGGGGAAGCACTAAAGTGCGCCTCCCCAAGCGGAGGACTGTGCGGCCGCTTTGACAGCCCCACAGTAAAATGGCCTCACCGGCCAAAAAACTTCGAAATAGGTCATTAAAGACCACGAACGCGGATAGACGAGTTCGGGACAAAATCATCATTGATGCAGGCTTAGTGGCCATATACCCCCACTAGGGGCTCCATGCATATACAATAAGAGACAATAAAGCTCAATTTTACATATTTTACTTTATACTTTGTTTATTTTAAACTTTTGTTCGGCACGACCCGTTTTCAACTCAGTTCCTCTCTTTTACAGATGAACGTCGTGCGGCGCCCGTCCAGGATACGGCACAACGGAGATACAGGCGCAGACGTGCAGTAGGGACCCGTCCTAAAGGGTTCTTTTTAGATTAAGACCCCGCGTAAACCTTTTTTACTGTCTCTTGTTGCTACACATCCCCTGGTTTTTTCTGATATAACCAAAGGAGGAGGCTGGAGTCTTGGCATGTGGCCACGTCAAAATTTTTTGCACGTACCTGGACACTAGGGGCTTTTTTAATAAAGAGTGTTGTTTCGCCCGCACTCATAAAGACCGAACACCTTAGGGAGTGTTCGGCGTCCCGAGTTTTGGCATTATATGCATCAGCTCAGAATCATGTCTTTGGTCAAATGTTGGGTTGCCCGGGCAATGAGTTCGGCTACCTTATGTTCCGCTCTATCGGCTAAGGTAGCACCAGGAGAACTACTGCGATTGTGCCCCAGTTCGGCCGGGCGAGCACCTCAGTAGAGAAAGCCGAAAACTGACTGTCATGATGTAGCGTGAGACTGGTCAGCCACTCGACGACCTATCGGAATCTATCGGATTCCTATGCTTTAACGAAGGGCCGCTTCCCGGTCAGGCACATACGCGCCCCGAACTCGGGCGAGCGCAGTCGCCACCGAGGGGCTACCTAAATAGTCTCACTGGCAAGCTCCTATGGCTAAGTGAAAGTGTTAAAGCATTATAGTCCAGTTGCCTGGCCCGCTATGCTATCACCTCCTTTGTAGGACCAAGACATTGGGTTAAGTGTGAAAATGCGTCTTCTGCGAGCACCCCCGCACTATGTGCGTGGGGGCTGAAGCCAACGACTGCCATCTTTCAGATTTTGTATATATATATATCTTAAAACGGCCGCAGAGGAGGTGTTCCCAATACTTGAAGCCACGAGTATAAAAAGGCCACTACAGTTTATCAAAATATTACTTTATAATTACATATGCTATCATAACATAGCATCTTTCGAGCACTGCGTCTCTATTACACGAGCGCCTTCAAGGACTTCCTAAAAATAGTGCTCGGAGGGTACTCGGCTTTTGTCTGAATCTCGGGACGCAACAACGGTGGTCTCCATCTCTGCCCAGTATGTCTTGACACGGGCAAGAGCCATCCTTGCGCCCTCTATGCATGCTGACCTCTTCATTGCATTAATACGCGGCACCGCGTCAAGGAATTGCTGCACCAAGCTGAAATAACTCTTCGGCTCCGATCTCCCCGGCCACAGATAACCCATGACGTACTTCATGGCGAGTCCGGACAACCTATTCAGTTCGGCCCATTGAGCCAAACGATCGTCCACTGCCAGTGGACGCTCTGGATTGTGAAACTGCGACCAGAAAAGCTTTTCCACTTTGCGATCTTTCTGATCTCGAAAGTGTGCGGTCGCATCAGCAGCACTCGCTGCCAAATCGAGATAGGTATCCTCCACACTCCACATCCGGTCCAACGGAGCAAACTTCGGATCGCAAAATTTCCTTGGCAACATAAAGGGCTTACCAGCGGCAATCTGTTCGGCCTGACGCGACTCCTCATTCGCAGCTCTCATCACAGAGCGCGCGTCCTTGGCATTGGCAACGGCCTTCTCTAAGTCCGTCTGTTTCGCCTGGTCTTCTTTCTCAAGAAGTCTGCAATGGTCTGCAGCACTCTTTAACTTTTCGGCCATCTCGGTCATCTCTTCCTTGCTTCCGCAATGAGCAGCTTGTTCGGCTCTCAGCTCTTCAAGGGCTTTCTTGGCAGCCGCATCACTTTCTCTGGCTTGTTCTTTAGCTCGGGCAAGTTTTGCCCTAAGACTCTCCATGGCGGCCGCACCATCTGCGTCAAGCACACACATCGTAAGACACTGGCATAAAACTCTTCTTACCTGATGCCGCCCGAGGAATTACATACCTTGAGCCTCATCAAGCCGCTTGTTGACAAGCGCGATGTCGGCATCTGCCACGTCCAGTTGCCGCTTTAGTTTGCAAAATCATCAGTTCAGCTCGATTTCGGACACCCCGCCGCCTACATTCAAAGGCGACATCTTAGACCTGGGATTATGATCCTCCGCGTGCCGTCATTTCTTAATGACGCGCAGAGTCTCAGGGGCTACTATCTACACATGGCGCATCTTATTCATGCGCAACTGACAAAAGTGTACATTATCTAATGTACCTCAAAAGCAGTCAGTAAACTTTTGACGGCCTCATGCAATCCGCTCTCTGCGGATGAGACCCTTTCAATCATTGTGCCCATCAATGCATGGTGCTCCTCCGAGATAGAAGCTCGCCCCAGCAGAATCTTTAGCTCCTCCGGCTGAGCACCAGACGGTGCCGGACTTGTCCCACGACCTCTTTCGAAGGCCGGACGCGGAGAACCTCAGGGGGCCACATAGCTATCTTCCGCCCCTGCTGGATTCGGAGAAACCCTCCGCGACGACACCTCAGGGTCGCCCGCCTCGCTAGGCGGCACGACAGGGGGAGGCGTCCCGCTCTCCATCATCTCCGGAAGGAGATCCCCCAAAGACGAGCTCTGCTGAGAAGGGTTGAGGTCCGAGCTACAAGGTAAAAATTCGGTTAATCTTCTCAGATATAAATCAAGGATTTCGCTCATCCCTCAAAAGGAAAATCTTTCTCTACTTACGGCTCGCTGGAGGGCTGATCCCCTTGAGGGCGTAGTCCGGCCGAGGAACTCCCCGGCGTCGGACCCTCTAACGAGGATTTTTCCCCCGCTTCGAGGCCATGGTTTCCGGGTCATCAGAGGCGGCTCTCTTCTTCCCCTTAGGAGAGGAATTGTCGGTTCCTCCCTTCGGAGCAGCCTCCTTCGAGGAGGCCATAGTTTTCTTGTCCTCCCCCTTGCTTCCCTCCAAAGGCATTATCTCCAGCATCCTGACCAGCACGAGATCCGGCCTGGTTTCGGGAAGGGGAGTCGGACACCTGATCAGCTTTGCCTTCGCTATCCACTCCTGTTTAAAAGGACGGCTCTTTTAGGGGCAAGTTTATGACAATTATACGGATAGAAGGTCCGGGCACAAGGTTGCTTACTTGAGTATCCGGGCGATTGCAGCTTAGGCCTGCGTCCTCGGTTAAATCCGGACACATCTCTTGTGATCCGAAGAACAGTTTATACATCTCCGCGGGCGTTGCGCCCATGAAATTATGGAGAGCTCGCGGTCCCTCTGGATTAAACTCCCACAAGCGAAGGGAGCGACATTTGTCGGGCAATATTGGGCGAATCTGCATGACCTGCATCACCTTGACTAGGCTGAGGTCTCCTTCCAAGAGATCCTTAATGCGGCCCTATAACAAGGGCACGTCTTTGGGCAAACCCCAATCTAACCCTCTGTTGACCCATGACACTAGCCGTGGTGGGGGACCCGAGCAAAAGGAAGGAGGCGCCACCCACTTGGTGCTCCAGGGAGCGGTGATATAAAACCACTCTCGTTGCCACAAGCCTAGCTCCTCTTGAAAAGAGCCCTCGGGCCATGGAGCATCAGCATTTTTGCTTATAACAGCGCCTCCGCACTCTGCGTGCCGTCCCTTCATCATCTTTGGCTCCACTTTGAAGGTCTTGAGCCATAATCCGAAGTGAGGGGTAACACGGAGGAACGCTTCACACACGACAAGAAACGAGGAGATATGGAGGATGGACTCCGGAGCTAAGTCATGGAATTCCAGCCCGTAATAAAACAGCAGTCCCCTCACAAAGGGATCCATTGGGAAGCCCAACCCCTGAAGGAAGTGAGACATGAACACCACGCTCTCACCGGGCTGGGGACTGGGAATGACCTGCCATTGAGCAGGCAACCTATGAGAAATTTCGCCGGTCAGGAGCTTAGCCTCCCTCGACTTTAGTACGTCCTCCTCCGTGACGGAGGAGGGCGTCCATCAGCCTGGAAGGTCAGAACCGGACATCGTCGAAGGTCCGAAGCGCCTGGAATCTGGAGCCTAGGGTGTTGGAACTCGAGGCGACGGGCGAACTCGCTTGAGATTGAAAAAAGGAGTAAGGCCTTGGTCTCTTTATAAGAGGTTGAATACCAAGAGCCCTCCCCGTAACCGTTCGGGACTCATCTTTAATCGAGGAAACGTGCTAACGGGCACGGTTGGGTTACCCACGTCCGTATTGATGAGAATCCCATAAAAGGGGTACACGATCTCTGCTTTGACAAGACGTGCCAAGGAAACCGTCTCGCAAAACGTGCTGAGGTGGAAAAGTAAAAACGATTCAAGTAAAGGACTTGGCCGTAGTGTGATGACGCACTGCGGAATACGTCAGCAGATTTGATTTGTGTTAATATTATTCTCTCTATGGCAATATGTGGAAACTTATTTTGCAGAGCCAGACACTACTCTTGGTGTTTACAATCTTCTATGAAGGACTTGGAGGAGGAACCCGCCTTGCAATGCCGAAGACAATCTGCATGCCGGACTCGTCGTCATTGAAGCCTGGTTCATGGGCTACTGAGGGAGTCCTCGATTAGGGGGTGTTCGGGTAGCTGGACTATACCTTCAGCCGGACTCCAGGACTATGAAGATACAAGATTGAAGGCTTCGTCCCGTGTCCGTATGGGACTTTCCTTGGCGTGGAAGGCAAGCTTAGAGATGCGGATATTCAAGATCTCCTACCATTGTAACCGACTCTGTGTAACCCTAACCCTATACGATGTCTATATAAACCGGAGGGTTGTAGTCCATAGGACATCAACTCCATATACAACAATCATACCATAGGCTAGCTTCTAGGGTTTAGCCTCCTTGTTCTCGTGGTACATCTACTCTTGTACTACCCATATCATCAATATTAATCAAGCAGGAGTAGGGTATTACCTCCATCGAGAGGGCCCGAACCTGGGTAACAACATCGTGTCCCTTGTCTCCTGTTACCATCCGGCCTTGACGCACAGTTCGGGACCCCCTACCCGAGATCCGCCGGTTTTGACACCGACAATCTCCATCATTATTTTCATAGGAACTAGAAGAACATGCTCTTATAAAGGCATCTTTCTTAGCACGCATCCTAGTGGTTCTTTCTTTGCACTCATCAATAGAAATTCTCATGGCTTTGAGAGACTCATTGATATCATGCTTAGGTGGAATAGATCTAAGTTTCAAAGAATCAACATCAAGAGCAATTCTATCAACGTTCTTAGCCAACTCATCAATCTTAAGCAATTTTTCTTTAATCAAAGCATTGAAATTCTTTTGCAAAGTAATAAATTCATTAATATTAGATTCAAAATAAGAGGGCATCTTATTATAATTTCCATAAGAATTGTTGTAGGAATTACCATAATTATTAGAGGGATTACTAGGATAAGGCCTAGGATTAAAATTTCCTCTCTACGCGTTGTTACCAAAATTGTTCCTACCAACAAAATTCACATCCGTAGATTCATTATTATTCTCAATCAAAGTAGACAAGGGCATATCATTAGGATCAGAAGAACCACTCTTATTAGAAAATAATTTCATAAGTTCATCCATCTTTCCACTCAAAACATTAATTTCTTCTATCGCATGCACCTTTTTATTAGTGGATGTTTTAGTATGCCATTGAGAATAATTAACCATAATATTATCTAGGAGTTTAGTAGCTTATCCTAAAGTGATTTCCATAAAAGTGCCTCCCGCGGCCGAATCTAAAAGATTTCTAGAAGAAAAATTCAATCCGGCATAAAATATTTGTATAATCATCCACAAATTTAAACCATGAGTAGGGAAATTACGTATCATTAGTTTCATTCTCTCCCAAGCTTGTGCAACATGTTCATGATCAAGTTGCTTAAAATTCATAATATCATTTCTAAGAGAGATGATCTTAGTGGGAGGAAAATACTTAGAGATAAAAGCATCTTTGCACCTGTTCCATGAATCAATACTATTTTTAGGCAAAGACGAAAAACAAGGTTTAGCACGATCTCTAAGCAAAAAAGGAAATGGATTCAATTTAACAATATCATTATCCACATATTTCTTCTTTTGCATATCACATAAATCAACGAAGCTATTAAGATGGGTAGCGGCATCTTCACTAGGAAGGCCGAAAAATGGATCTTTCATGACAAGATTCAGCAAAGCAGTATTAATTTCACAAGATTCAGCATCGGCAAGAGGAGCAATCGGAGTGCTAATAAAATCATTGTTGTTGGTATTGGTGAAGTCACACAATTTAGTATTATCATGAGCCACCGTGACAAGCAAGCAAACTAACACACAAGCAAAAAAAAGCAAGCGGGCAAAAAGAGGCGAATAAAGAAAGAGAGGGAGGATAGAGAGAGAGGGTGAATAAAACGACAAGGGTGAAGTGGGGGAGAGGAAAACAAGAGGAAAATGGCAAATAATGTAAGGCGGGAGATAAGGGTATGTGATGGGTACCTGGAATATTGACTTTTGCGTAGACCTCCCCGGCAACGGCGCCAGAAATTCCTTCTTGCTACCTCTTGAGCACTGCGTTGGTTTTCCCCGAAGAGGAAGGGATGATGCAGCAAAGTAGCGTAAGTATTTCCCTCAGTTTTTGAGAACCAAGGTATCAATCCAGTAGGAGGCTACACACGAGTCCCTCGTACCTGCACAAACAAATAAATCCTCGCAACCAACGCGGATAGGGGTTGTCAATCCCTACATGGCCACTTACGAGAGTGAGATCTGATAGATATGATAAGATAATATTTTTGGTATTTTTGTGATAAAGATGCAAAGTAAAATACAGGCAAAGTAAAAAGTAAAGGAAATAACTAAGTAGTAGGATATTAATATGATAGAGATAGACCCGGGGGCCATAGGTTTCACTAGTGGCTTCTCTCGAGAGCATAAGTATTCTACGGTGGGTGAACAAATTACTATTGAGCAATTGACAGAATTGAGCATAGTTATGAGAATATCTAGGTATGATCATGTATATAGGCATCACGTCCGACACAAGTAGACCGACTCCTGCCTGCATCTATTACTATTACCCCACTCATCGACCGCTATCCAGCATGCATCTAGAGTATTAAGTTAAAAACAGAGTAACGCCTTAAGCAAGATGACATGATGTAGAGGGATAGACTCATGCAATATGAAGAAAACCCCATCTTGTTATCCTCGATGGCAACAATACAATATGTGCCTTGCTGCCCCTACTTTCACTGGGAAAGGACACCGCAAGATTGAACCCAAGGCTAAGCACTTCTCCCATTGCAAGAAAGATCAATCTAGTAGGCCAAACCAAACTGATAATTCGAAGAGACTTGCAAAGATAACCAATCATACATAAAAGAATTCAGAGGATATTCAAATATTGTTCATAGATAAACTTGATCATAAAGCCACAATTCATCGGTCTCAACAAACACACCACAAAAATAAGATTACATCGAAAATTTCTCGACAAGAGAGGGGGAGAACATTGTATTGAGATCCAAAAAGAGAGAAGAAGCGATCTAGCTACTAACTATGGACCCGTAGGTCTGAGGTAAACTACTCACACTTCATCGGAGAGGCTATGGTGTTGATGTAGAAGCCCTCCATGATCGATGCCTCCTCCGGCGGAGCTCCGGAACAGGCCCCAAGATGGGATCTCGTGGATACAGAAAGTTGCGGCGGTGGAATTAGCTTTTTGGCTCCATTTCTGATCGTTTGGGGGTACGTAGGTATATATAGGAGGAAGGAGTACGTCGGTGGAGCAACAGGGGGCCCACGAGGGTGGAGGGCGAGCCTGGTGGGGGTGGGCGCGCCCCCTACCTCAAGGCCTCCTCTTTTGTGTCTTGACGTAGGGTCCAAGTCTCCCGGGTCTTGTTTGTTGAGAAAATCATGTTCCCGAAGGTTTCATTCCGTTTGGACTCCGTTTGATATTCCTTTTCTTCGAAACCCTAAAACAGGCAAAAAACAACAATTCTGTGCTGGGCCTTCAGTTAATAGGTTAGTCCCAAAAATAATATAAAAGTGGAAAATAAAGCCCAATAATGTCCAAAACAGTAGATAATATAGCATGGAGCAATCAAAAATTATAGATACATTGGAGACGTATCAATCGCGAGGGTGTGAGATTGCTGAGTCCCCGTGACTCACAGATACTTCCAAACAGATGCAGGTGCTGATGATGCCAGTGCAGGGGACGCTACTGAACTCAAGTGGGAGTTCGACGAGGATTCGGTTCGTTACTATGTTTCTTTTCTGGATGATCAGTAGAGGAGCCCAATTGGGACGATCGGGGATCTAGCATTTGGGGTTGTATTTCTTTATTTTGGTTCCGTAGTCGGACCTTTGATTGTACCTTGGATGATGTATGATATATTTATGTATTTTGTGAAGTGGCGATTGTAAGCCGACTCTTTATCCCTTTCTTATTCAGTACATGGCATGTGTAAAGATTACCCCTCTTGCGACATGCCTACCATGCGGCTATGCCTCTAAGTCGTGCCCCGACATGTGGGAGGTGTAGCCGCATTGTGGGTGTTACAAGTTGGTATCAGAGCCTTCCCCGACTTAGGAGCCCCCTGCTTGATCGAATCACTGACGTTGTTGAGTATAGATCAAAATGTTTTGAGTCTTAGGATTATATATATCGGAGAGTAGGATTCTTTTTACTCCTCAGTACCTTCGTCGCTCTGGTGAGGCTTCCTGACATAGAAGTTTTGTCTCTCCTCTCCTCAAATTTCACTAAATTTTTTTTAGGATCACGCGGGTATCTTGGAATCATTCCGATAGTCTTGTTTGAGAACATTGTTCTTGGTGCCTCCTGACATTTAGGGGTTGTGGCAGTGTCCCGGGGAGTTGATGTTAGGACCGGATTTTCAGGATATCAATTTCCGAAAAAATTTGGTCCTTGTGCTCACCATCCCCAGGATTATTGTTAGCTGATGAGGCACCAACTTGATACAGAAATTCCAAGCAAAACACAAAATATGTAGTACAAGACCATTCTGGCCTATGAGTACAACACAAGGTTGCTAGTGGCGGCTGGCGGAAGCAGTTTGTGGTTCATCAGTGTCTATGGGACTCCATTTCCCATAGGAACAACTGACCTAGATGACTCCTATCTTTGCAAGGCTGCTATCACCATTGCGTAGGTTCCGGGGCTGTCATCGCAACGCTCCTCTCCATACAAGAAATCTGGCCAAGACAATAGCCATGGACAAGCCAGTGAGTACTTTGAATGTACTCGCAAACATTATGAACACATGTATAATATAATAAATGATAATCATGCTCTGAAATATTCTATGATCACAATGTCAGTCACAAAATAAAAATCCTTGATGCTCGCAAGCAGGTTATTCATATACAACATGAATATGCAATAAGGGAGTAGAAATAGAATGCACCGATCGGGTGTCCGAAATGATGCCTCGAAAGGACAATAATAACAAGCATGCCACAGTCGGGAGTCTGAGCGACACCACATAAAGGGCTTATAAGTAATTTAAATAACAAGCATGCCACAGTCGGGCGTCTGAGCGACACCACATAAAGGGCTTATAAGTAATTTAAATAACAAGCATGCCACAGTCAGGCGTCTGAGCGACACCACATAAATAGCTTATAAGTAATTTAAATAACAAGCATGCCACAGTCGGGCGTCTGAGCGACACCACATAAAGGACTTATAAGTAATTTAAATAACAAGCATGCCACAGTCGGGCGTCTGAGCGATACCAGATAAAGGGCTTATAAGAGAATAATCACAGTAAATATCCAGGAGGTAGAACCGTCCCGGGGATACTCAATAATTCAAATAATACCAATGGTTAGGCTATAGTAATAATATTCATAATCATCATATGTCCCAAGTCACGATCAATGTTCTGGCTTAGCAATTTTTCCTCCGAAGACCGACACTTGACCCATCCCAGACTGTAGTCCTTAACCATGGACACGACTATTCAAATAGATATAATCTCTGTAGAGGGTGTACTCTTTACCCACGAGTAATGGATTCCTTTAGTCCATCGGGACTAATTCCGTCTATGGTCTTTTAATTGAAAACACACCGGACTGCACACACCAGCCTAACTTACCGGTGTCTGGAATCACCCACGACACCCGTTAAGCGAAACTCTAAGTGGGGAGGCTACAACCTCCACTAGCATGGGGTCACAAAATTTATAACACGCGCAAACTAGGGGAGCTACCCCCTCGGCTCCAACCAGAAACACCCATGCCCCCGGACCTGGTGGCATGTCTACTGGATGCAGCCGGTATCTTCCACCATGGCCTCTCTGTACGGCGTGTGCTAGGAAGGGGTTGACAACTTACTGAACCGTACCCTACCTATGGCAGGGACAAGTGGTAGTATGCAACAAGTATGGGGGTTACTGGAACAAGACTCGATCTACGGTCGACTCAGGAGGTTAAGGCATTCCCTGCAGGATTAGTATAACAAATATATTTCATACCAACAAACAGAATCACCACTCATCATACCTCACCATGCCTTACCGGACATAATCGTCTCAACGAATTATTTGAGACAAGTTCGTCTCTACCCAAGACAGAGACTTTCCCGGATTCCTTCCGGTAGGCATGAAAGGCATACGAGGGTGATTACTACCACAAGCATATCAACAGCAAGGAATCTTCACTATGCACTCATGAGTATGATCATATCCTCACATAAAATAACGAATACTTCATGTCAAGGTGGTGTCGTAACCGTATCAAACAACACACAACAATATTATGCCAGGGTTCAGAATGCTTGCCTTCCAAGAGTATGTAGGTGGGGCGCACTTTTCAAAAGTTGTTTCCCTCTCCAAAATCCTATTTAAGGAAATTTCAAATTAACACATAGTTTCAAAACAGTACAAAAAAGTTGTTCAGAAAATTTTCAAATAAATATGAAAATAAACTAGACAAAATTTGAGAAACAACAGAAAAAGAATCCAGTCAAATGGACTTGTATTTTAAAGTGATAGCCAGTCAAAGTTTAGTCAAAACTCCGTTTTAAATAAAACAGAAATATAAAAATGGTTCGAATAAGAATACGTTTTCGAGGCGGGAAGACGTGCTTCTGGGTTTATGTTTCCACTTAAACCAGTGCGGGTCGTCCCTGTGTCGCTGACAGTGGGTCCCTTGGGCCCACTGGTGAGGTTTGACTAGTCGCCCGCGCCTCCTGCCTCCTCTGGCTGAGCGGAGGCGGGGCTCCGGCGATTGCCGCCGACGAACGGTGACTCCCCGCGGGATTCTGAGGGCGGGGGTGGATCCGCTGGTACAAGGCGGTCCTCCTAGTGGTCGAAATGCTGGTGGGGACGAAGGGAGTCACCGGCGGCGAGCTCCGTGGCGGACGGTGGCTTTGGGAGCTAAAGGGGTTTCGGCCTAGGCGGCTCCTGGTTGAGCCTGAGCGGTTGGGCGGCTCCGTACGGTCTAGGGGAGTCGGAAGGTGGAACTGGATGGACTGGAGAGGCCCTGCTCGCGACGAACGGGACCAGAGTGTGGCAGCGGCCTAACTGACCGGAGGAGGGGAAGGCGGCATCCCTCCGTCGATTGCTGGCTGTGGGGGCTCTAGAGGGATGGCCCAAGGTCGCCTGAGGGTCTGGTTGAGCACGGGGTCTCCTATTTATAGGGAGGGGAGGTTGGTTCCGTCGGCGGGCGAGGATAAGACCGGCGAACCGCCGTTCTACTGCTGGCAGGGCGACATGGTGGCGACGGGCGCTAGTGGACGGGCTCAGGGATGAGATCGTCCTGCTCCTGGGGCAGCTGGCGCGCTGGAGTGGCTCGGGCGGCGCCGTCCATGGTAGAGGCTGGCGGAGCGGCAGTGGCGGCTTGCAGTGGTGGCGCTGTGGGGTGCCAGGAGGGGGCCATGGCGACTCTGCGACGAGAGAGGGGTTGAGCGCGTTGGCGGCGAGTGGTAAAAGATCAGAACGGGCGCGGGGAGGGTGGCAGCGAGACACGGCGTCTCGGGCGCACACACGTGCAAAACGCGTGCTCTGGCCGCACCCAGAGCACACACACCATGTGTTCGGCAAAATGCTAAAGCATGCTAGGGGGCCTGGGTGAGGCTGGGAATTAACAGGGCCAGGTTAGAGGTAGCTAGGAGCTTAGTGGACATGGTTGTTGGGTCAGGGGATCAAGTTCATAATGCAAACTAAAAACTATGTCAAATCTGGCCATGCACACAAGGTGCTCGACAGAATGCCATGGGCATCTGGGCATCCCTTCTGGTGGCCAAAATCTCCAGATCAGAGTCTCTTTAGATGTAGGTGATGGTGGCAAGGTTAGTTTGGCAAGACCAGGAACTTGTTAGTGCAAGTTTTTGAGAAAACCAAATATGGATGGAAAATGAAGGCTACTATTGTATGGACCAAAAGTATTCCAAAGGGCCCAATCTCCTGGACTTAAGGGTTTGGTAGGGTGGTTTATAAGTAGGAGAAAAATCATGGGTAATGGGGCAAGATAAAATATGGTTGCAGTAGAAAATACCGAACTGGACCAGAGAGCAAAAGAGGATGATTTGCTCAAATTTTTCAAAAGAACACCAATGGGTTTTTGCATATAGTTGAATTATACACTACTACTAACATCCCCCAATTTTGGTGGGATCTTTAAAGAAATATTTAAATAGATTGTAGTGCAAATTACAAACTGGACCAGATTTGAAAACTTGAGGTCGGGCTCAAAATCTCCAAATGACTAAAAGAGATTTTTGCATAAAAGTGATGTAGGGATATCACATGTCATTCCCAATTTTTTGTGGAATTTTTAAAGAAGTATTTAAAAGGGCTGTAGTGCAAATGGGACTCTAAAACTTATGAAAAATCATTTTTTAGAAATAAAGCTCAGGAAAAATAATTGTAGAAATAATTCCACTGATAAAAATAAATGGTCTTGGGGAAATATACAAGTCCAACAATATTTTTGAAAGGTTTCCACCTAGAAGGAAAAACTCAAAAATTCAGAGGGACGGGGTGATCTGGAATTAAAAGATAAAACCAGAAAATAAAAAAAATCTAGCAAAATTTTAATTAATAAATCAAGGTCAAAAATTTTGGGGTGTTACAGTTGAGCTCCGAGGTGTTGTCGTCACAATTTTATCGTTGCAATTCTGGAATACCTGAGTTCGCCGACATTGAAAATCTCTTTTATGCAGTTGTTGGTGAGATAACCTCGACGCCACCCAGTACTGGGGCGGGAGTTCGGGAGTATTGACATAACTCGTATAACGGATGCTTTTTGAAGGTTGAGGTAAATGATTTCCGAAAGTTTCTTGGTTATGTGTTGAAGGATGGATACAACAGGATGTAGGAATTGTTGGTTTGGGTGAGATATTATGCTTCCCCTCTATCCCCAACACCTGATTGCATAACCAGAAAGTTTCGGGAGTTTATAAGTGGAAATTCAAGTATCACGTAGGATATCCTTCCAACAGACACATGATACGATATGGTATCTATCATATGTTTGTTCCCGCTTATTCCGCAAGCCAATCCTTTGTTTTGTTTTGGTTTGTGGTATTCGAGTTGCTTCAATGTCAAGTGTTGAATCCACACTTTTTCCTAAATGGTGTTCTCATATTTCTATGGGAATATTAATCCTTCTTGATCATCGAGTTTGTCATCTCAATTTCTTCTCAACAGGTGTGCTCCTCTTCAAGTGGATCTGATTATTTTCAACATCCGCAAGATCAACTCAAAGTCTGCTCAAAGTTATTTGTTTCATCCGTCCCAACTTGCCTTTGTTTTCCCGCCCTCCCACCCTTTTCTTCAAGGATTCAGATTTCTTAAGCATGTATCCTATTATTTGTGAGAAGCCTCTTCAGTCTTTTCTTTCAATGTTTTACCCGGTGTTTCTTATGAAGATGCTAAGGGAGCTTCAAGTTCGTCACTCTTCACTCGTTTTCTTCTCCGATGGATTCAATTCAAGCTTTCGATGTTGATCATATTCTTTTCCTTATTTAAAATGTTTTCTCATGTTGGTGCACACCCCTAATCATTCACTTCTCGCTATTCAATTGTTCCGGAGTGCCGAAGATATCTCAGAAGATTCATGTTTCCATTATCAATCCGTTCAAGTTATTTCGAGGTTGTTATCTCATACAAGCCATTTAATTCAACCGATGCAATCTCTATTTTAAATCATTTCAGCGGTGTTTCTTTTGAGTGGCCCCTAACCCACAGGTCTTTTCTTAGGATCTTACCTGACTCTTCTATTTTTCTAGAGTTATTCTCAAATTCTTTCAAAGTTTGACGTAAGAATGAATTTCATCAGTCACATGTTTTTATCCAAGATCTTTCAAATTCTTTTCATCTTTGGCTCAACCTTTCCTCTTTTAATCATTCCGGAGTGCCTCAACAATTAATGGTGGTGTTTCTCGTCGTCATTCTCAACATTTGAAGACCGAAGAAGTGTTTCTCTTCAATCGTATCCGTTCTCTTGAAGATTCGTGGTTATAGCTTTATGCCATCCTCTCATAATTGTTTTCGGTTGTGAGAATTCTTTTCACCCATCCAGAGCAATTCAGGAGTCTTTTCATTTTGATTCTCTAGAGCTCATCATCTCAGATTTATTCGTTCTCGACGTTCATCTCTCATTCCCCAATGATACCGGTGCATCATTCAAGTATTCTCTTATCAGCTCGTGATCTCTTCGTTCTCATGTATCTAAATTCCCTCAAGTATCATCTTTCGTTTTCCAATTCTTCCTGGTGTATTGTGCCTTTGCTACTTTCATTTTCAATTCTTACGATGGTTCATTCAAGATTCCTCTTCTCTTGGCATCATATCGATTCATTCGTTGTTTCCAAATCCTACCGGTGGTTTGTTGAAGTCTTTTCTCAAGTTTGTGCTATATCTCTCTTAATCCTTTCTATGAGAATAAGTAGTATGCCAAATCCGTTGCTTGTCATCAAGTTAAGTTGATGAGGGATAAACATACAGTAAGTCTTATTCTTGTTTTCTTTGAGGTGATTCAATTCTTTTATTCCGGAGTTCATTCATGATATCAATTTGTTGGTGCTATTTTTTTCATCTTTCTTTTCCGAAGTTTCAAGTTTTCTCGTTTATATCATCGCGAAGCTCCATTTGATCATTGCAAGACTTCAATCTTGTTCGCTTCATAACTTTAAATTCTTTTATGTTATCATTTCCTATCCGGAGTTCTTCATGGAGGTTACATGGGGGTTCGTTAAGGATTATTTTCATTCTTCAATTGTTCTTCAAGATTTCTCACGAAGTTAAGTTCCACCAAGCTATACTCAAAAACAAACATGGTGTTAAACACATGTCTTGTTTTGAGGAGTTCAAGCATTCTTCTTCTTGCATTCCAAAGATCAATTCTTTCTACCTTATCTTTTGAGGTGGTGTTATGTCATTTTTGACAATTTCCTTCATGTTTCATGATTCAAAAGTTGTCAAGAATGAGATAGATAAACACATCAATTTCTTCGAGCATGAGCTCTTCTCAGTCCATCAATCTCTTCGTTGGAGTTATCTTGGGTTATATTTCACCTAAAGCGTTCCCTAAGGAATGTTGCTATTTATGGTGGTTATAAACGACCCAAGTTCTTCATTTATCATTCAGGTGAAATAAGTTTCACGTCTCCTTGTTGTTTTAAATCCAATCATTTGTTTCTGTAGTGGCAGGATTTCATCTCAAGTTTTGGGATGTTTTCCATAAGCCCACAACAAGCTTATTGTTTTCGTTGTTGATTTTTCAACAACTCCGTCCAAGCCTTCATCATAAGGATGTTTCTTTCAAATTCACTTGTGGGAGTTATCATTTTCTTCTCCGTTCTTTCGTTCCATCAATCTAGATTCTGTTCTTTCTTCCAGAGGCATTATGGTATTGCTCTCTTCAATCCATCATCTTGTTTTGTCAAGATCTTGTTCTTTCCTTTGCTTATCCATTCAACCGGAGTGTCGTTTCGTCCATCCAAGTTCTCTAATCTTATCAAGTTTTGCCTCCCTTCTCAACCGGAGTGCTGTCTGAAATCTTTCTTACCACTTGTGCCACTCTTTTAATAGTTCCGGAGGCAGTGTGTTGTTGATTTCATCAAGTATCTTCTCATCTTGTCAAGCTCATCTTCAATTCCTTCCATTTACAGTCGGAGTGCTACCCAAATTATATCATTCTTTTTCCTTCTCTATCATGTTTTAACCGGAGTGTTGTGGCTATCATTCCTCTTCTAACCGGACTCTCATCCAAGTGCTTTCATTTTTCCAAGCGCATATTCTTTACCTTCCTTTTCCAACCAGGGTGTTGTCGTAATTGATCCTTATCGTTCCTTGTGCATCTCGTTTCTACCGGAGTGCTTGCATGTACTTCTTGTCCATTGCAACCCTTTTCTTATGTCTTTCAACCTACAAGATTCTAGTAATGTTCCTTGTTCCTCTTTCCTAATGAAGTGTTTTCAACTTTGTTCATCTTCATTGTATTCTTTCTTTCAATTTGTTCAACCTCTTAATGTTCGTGGTTTCACTCTTTTGTCAAGAAGCAACTTAGTTTTACCTCTTCTCTTCCTCTTCCATTTCTCTCCGGTGCCATCCTACATCTTGTGACGAGATCCTCTTGTATTGGTGGAGTGTTGTGACGCCCCAAGACCAGAGCTCCAGATGCCTTCCTTGGTTTCCGAGATTTGTGATGTGATTTGTTTTTGCTTGTTGCATTCATCATTGCATCATGTCATCATGCCTTCATTTTTTTCAAAGCTAACTAAAACTCAACCAATTAAATTGTATGGATCTTCGATTCATTTAAATTGAGGGAACTCATATGGTGGTTTCTCTTTAAAACATACCCTCCCAATATTTAGGGAGATATTAGAAAATATTTCATTGTTTTGGAATCACCCATGAACCCACTTGCATATTAAATCCCTTGGCCTGTTCCTTCTTCAAGTTTCGACTCTCTAGCCTTGCCAATAATTCTTTTACCATTTTCCGGAGCTCTACCAAAATTCACAACATTTTTGGATACTCCAAAAACCTCGTCCTAGTTCAAACACATTGGTATTAAATTCAAATGAGTTTGAATTCTTATCGTTCGATCTAGCCTTTTCTAATTTTCTCGGACCAAAGCATATTTCTGAGAGTCCAAGAAAATGACCCACATGCTCAAATTCGTTCCCTAAACCCCTCTTCCTTTTCTCCTTTCTCTCTATTGTTTTCTGTCAAAGTAGTTTTAAGAGGGGGAAGAGAGAAGCCCATCCGGCCACTTGGGCCTCCCTACCTCCCGCGCCGGCCGAAGGCCAAACCCCAGCGGCATCTATGGCCAACCCTAGCCCGAAACCCTTGCAGCCTCTCCTCCCCCTTGTTCCCCATCTCCCTACTCAGCACCGCCTTCCCCTCGTTTCTTTCCGCTCGATCTCCTCTCTCCCCTTCGTCCTCCTCCTGCGCTGCACACACAGTCAGGGAGAAGCGAGAGCCTCCTATCAATCCCACTTCTCCACCTTGCCTCGCGCCGCCTGTCCCTCCTTCCTCCCGTCGCCGTTTCTCTCAAGCCGCCTCGTCGCGCAGGTCTCCTGTTGCCGTCTTCGGTGGGAGCAGGAGCTCCCTGCTGCCGCTCTAGTCGGCGAGTCCAAGCCGCCGAGCAGCACCACGCCCTCGTCACGTTCCCCTCTCCCTCCTCCTTCGCCAGCCTCGTTGCCGGCCGACCGAACCGGCAGGAGTTCCCTACCGCACCCGTCCCTGATGATCGCGTTGGCCAGCGCCCGATGCCATCGACCTCGAGCTCCCGTGCCCTGCCTTGTCCGCACGCCTCTGGCGAAGCTCCGGGAGCAGCCATGGCCATGGATGCCGTCCTCCGCCTCCAGCAAGAAGCTCCGGCGCGCCCAAGCCTCAGAGGTGACCGGATCGACCTCCCCAAGCCCTCGTCGCTGGCCTACCCTGCTTCTGTCTGCTGAACAACGACGAGCAGCGCCATCCCCCCTGCTTGCCCTACTGTCATGCCTTTGTTCTATCTCCTGGTGAAGCAGACGACTAGCCGCACCCAGCCCCGTTGACCGCTGCACGCGTAGGCCCAGTGCACCCACCATGGCCTCCCCTCTTTGCGTGGGCTACGCCCCTCTCCATGGCCAAGACTGGGACCTCGTGAACGTCAAGTTCCTCCATGATGCCCGAACGACTACATGATGATCCTGGACATGGGATTGCAAAACGCCAAGTACATGGATATGCCAAGTTCCTCTCCGAAACGTGTATGAATACGCCCGGCGATGCGACAAGTACCTCTACCAGCGACCTTCGAAGAGTTCGGATTCGTCAAGTTCGACAACCGTGGCGTGATCCACTACTCCCACGACGTCGTGTGTACCCCTACCGTCACCCTGAAGGCGTCGGAGTCATCAAGTACCTCTCCGAACGAACGTGAACTACTACTTCCGCTACTATCAAACCGAATCCGCTTCGAAAATGAACGCTTCGAAGGTATAACAGCCGGAACGACGCCCGTGGACCGAATGCATGTGTTGTATGAGATGAACTCCGTGTTTGCACCATGCCCGTTTGTTTCATGCACGTCCCCATTTGCCATGCCGTCGACCCGTGGAAACCCAGTAACCGGGACCACCCCACCATCTTTTGCACGCTCCCGCCACACTTCCTTTGCACCGGTATCTCCATGAGCTACAGGAACCGTTATGTTGCCGTGGCAACATTTTCGGATTCGTTCCCGTGGCCCCTTTTCCTTCCGCCGTGGCGAAAAATGCTCCATATCATGTTCATATCAACATTTTCAAAAAATTGCTTAAAACTTACAATGTCATCCGCATCATGATAACAACTTCAAGAATGTTTATTTTGTTGTTTGCTTCAAATTACTAAATTCATATGGGGAATTACCGGCATTGTTGTTTTATGTTTCCGGCTTCATTTAAAATGCCTAACTGTGTTTTATTCTCATGCTTCACCCTCTTGCCATGTTTAAACAGTATTTAATATTGTTGAGTACCTAACGGGAGAGAACTAAATAAATGTATGTGGTGTTTCGTCAATATGCAACTCGTTGCATATTGAGCTCCACTTAATTTGTAGTATTGTTTGTGCAATTTGCCATGCCATGCATATTTAAACCGGACATGCATCATACTTGTTTGCGCATCATGCTATTTTATGTGATGGTTGTTTACTATGTTGCTTTCTTATTTCCGGGTTCCTTCTCTCATTAGCTTCGGTTTTGTTCCGGAGTTGTGAGGATTCGTTCGACTATGTACGTTTGTCTTCTTCATGGACTCGTTCTTCTTCCTTGCGGGATTTCAGGCAAGATGACCATATCCTCGAAACCACTTCTATCTTTGCTTGCTAGTCGTTTGTTCTATCGCTATGTCGCGCTACCTACCACTTGTTATATCATTCCTCCCATTTTTCCAAGTCAAGCCTCTAACCCACCTTCCTAGCAAACTGTTGTTTAGCTATGTTACCGCCTTTTCTCAGCCCCTCTTATAGCGTTGCTAGTTGCAGGTGAAGCTGAAGTTTGTTCCATGATGGAACATGGATATTGTTGGGATATCACAATATATCTTATTTAATTAATGCATCTATATACTTGGTATAGGGTGGAAGGCTCGGCCTTATGCCTGGTGTTTTGTTCCACTCTTGCCACCCTAGTTTCCGTCATACCGGTGTTAGGTCCCTTGATTTTGCGTTCCTTACGCAGTTGGGTGTTATGGGAACCCCTTGACAGTTCGCTTTGAATAAAACTCCTCCAGCAAGGCCCAACCTTGGTTTTACATTTGCCTAACAACCTATAACCTTCCCTTGGGTTTTCGTGAGCCCGAGGGTCATCTTTATTTTAAACCCCCCTGGGCCAGTGCTCCTTTGAGTGTCGGTCCGAACCGAGCCGCCTGCGGGGCCACCTCGGGGAAACTCGAGGGTTGGTTTTACTCGTAGCCTATCTCATCTGGTGTTGCCCTGGGAACGAGATATGTGCGACTCCTATCAGGATTTGTCGGCACATCGGGTGGCTTTGCTGGTCTTATTTTACCATTGTCGAAATGTCTTGAAACCAGGATTCCGAGACTAATCGGGTCTTCCGGTGAGAAGGAATATCCTTAGTTGACCGTGAGAGCTTGTGATGGGCTAAGTTGGGACACCCCTGCAGGGTTTTGAAATTTTGAAAGTCGTGCCCGCAGTTATGGGCAGATGGGAATTTGTTAATATCCGGTTGTAGAAAACTTGACACATAACTTAATTAAAATGAATCAACCGCGTGTGTAGCTGTGATGGTCTCTTTTCGGCGGAGTCTGGGAAGAGAACACGGTCTCATGTTATGCTTGAACCTAAGTAGCTTCAGGATCACTTCTTGATCACTATTAGCTTCTCGACCGTGCTTTGCTTCTCTTCTCGCTCTCTTTTGCGTAAGTTTGCCACCATATGTGCTTAGTGCTTTCCCGCAGCTCTAACTCACTACCCTTTCCTACCTTTAAGCTTAAATAGTCTTGATCGCGAGGGTGTGAGATTGCTGAGTCCTCGTGACTCACAGATACTTCCAAATAGATGCAGGTGCCGATGATACTGGTGCAGGGGACGCTACCGAACTCAAGTGGGAGTTCGATGAGGATTCGGGTCGTTACTATGTTTCTTTTCCGGATGATCAGTAGAGGAGCCCAGTTGGGACGATCGGGGATCTAGCATTTGGGGTTGTCTTTCTTTATTTTGGTTCCGTAGTCGGACCTTTGATTGTACCTTGGATGATGCATGATATATTTATGTATTGTGTGAAGTGGTGATTGTAAGCCAACTCTTTATCCCTTTCTTATTCAGTACATGGAATGTGTAAAGATTACCCCTCTTGCGACATGCCTACCATGCGGCTATGCATCTAAGTCGTGCCCCGACACGTGGGAGATATAGCCGCATTGTGGGTGTTACAAGTTAGTATCAGAGCCTTCCCCGACGTAGGAGCCCCCTGCTTGATCGAATCACTGACGTTATTGAGTCTAGATCAAAATGTTTTGAGTCTTAGGATTATATATATTGGAGAGTAGGATTGTTTTTACTCCTCAGTCCCTTCGTCGCTCTGGTGAGGCCTCCTGACGTAGAAGTTTTGACTCTCCTCTCCTCAAATTTCACTAATTTTTTTAGGATCACACGGGTATCTTGGAATCGTTCCGATAGTCTTGTGACGAGAACATTGTTCTTGGTGCCTCCTGACATTTAGGGGTTGTGGCAGTGTCCTGGGGAGTTGAGCTCTGAGGTGTTATCGTCACAATTTTATCGTTGCAGTTCTGGAATACCTGAGTTCACCGACATCGAAAATCTCTTTTATGCAGTTGCTGGTGAGATAACCTCGACGCCACCCAGTACTGGGGCGGGAGTTCGAGAGTATTGCCATAACTCGTATAATGGATGCTTTTCGAAGGTTGAGGTAAATGATTTCCGAAAGTTTCTTGGTTATGTTTTGACGGATGGATACAACTGGATGTAGGAATTGTTAGTTTGGGTGAGATATTATGCTTCCCCTGTATCCCCAACACCTGTTTGCATAACCAGAAAGTTTTGGGAGTTTATAAGTGGGAATTCAAGTATCACGTAGGATATCCTTCCAATAGACACATGATACGATATGGGATCTATCATATGTTTGTTCCGGCTTATTCCGCAAGCCAATCCTTTGTTTTGTTTTGGTTTGTGGTATTCGAGTTGCTTCAATGTCAAGTGTTGAATCCATACTTTTTCCTAAATGATGTTCTCATATTTCTATGGGAATATTAATCCTTCTTGATCATCGAGTTTTTCATCTCAATTTCTTCTCAACCGGTGTGCTCCTCTTCAAGTGGATCTGATTATTTTCAACATCTGCAAGATCAACTCAAAGTCTGCTCAACGTTATTTGTTTCATCCGTCCCAAGTTGCCTTTGTTTTCCCGCCCTCCCACCCTTTTCTTCAAGGATTCAGATTTCTTAATCATGTATCCTTTTATTTGTGAGAAGTCTATTTAGTCTTTTCTTTCAATGTTTTACCCGGTGTTTCTTATGAAGATGCTAAGGGAGCTTCAAGTTCGTCACTCTTCACTCGTTTTCTTCTCTGGTGGATTCAATTCAAGCTTTCGGTGTTGATCATATTATTTTCCTTATTTCAAATGTTTTCTCATGCTGGTGCACACCCCTAATCATTCACTTCTCTCTATTCGATTATTCCGAAGTGCTGAAGATATCTCAGAAGATTCAAGTTTCCATTTTCAATCCGTTCAAGTTATTTCGAGGTTGTTATCTCATACAAGCCATTTAATTCGACTGGTGCAATCTCTCTTTTAAATCATTTCAACGGCATTTCTTTTGAGTGGGCCCTAACCCACAGGTCTTTTCCCAGGATCTTACCTGACTCTTCTATTTTTCTGGAGTTATTCTCAAATTCTTTCAAAGTTTGACGTAAGAATGAATTTCATCAGTCACATGTCTTTCTCCAAGATCTTCAAATTCTTTTCATCCTTGGCTCAACCTTTCCTCTTTTAATCATTCCGGAGTGCGTCAACAATTCATGATGGTGTTTCTCGTTGTCATTCTCAACATTTAAAGACCGAAGAAGAGTTTCTCTTAAATCATATCCGTTCTCTTGAAGATTCGTGGTTCTAGCTTTATGCCATCCTCTCATAATTGTTTTCGATTGTGAGAATTATTTTCACCCATCCAGAGCAATTTAGGAGTCTTTTCAGTTTGATTCTCTGGAGCTCATGATCTCAGATTTATTCGTTCTAGATGTTCATCTCTCATTCCCCAATCATACCGGTGCATCATTCAGGTATTCTCTTATCAGCTTGTGATCTCTTCGTTCTCATGTATCTAAATTCCCTCAAGTATCATCTTTCGTTTTCCAATTCTTCCCGGTGTATTGTGCCTTTTCTACTTTCATTTTCAATTCTTACGGTGGTTCATTCAAGATTCCTCTTCTCTTGGTATCATATCGATTCATACGTTGTTTCCAAATCTTACCGGTGGTTCGTTGAAGTCTTTTCTCAAGTTTGTGCTATATCTCTCTTGATCCTTTCTACGAGAATAAGTAGTATGCCAAATCTATTGCTTGTCATCAAGTTAAGTTGATGAAGGATAAACATACAGTAAGTCTTATTCTTGTTTTCTTTGAGGTGATTCAAATCTTTTCTTCCGAAGTTCATTCATGATATCAATTTGTCGGTGCTAATTTGTTCATCTTTCTTTTCCGGAGTTTCAAGTTTTCTCGTTTATATCATCGCGAAGCTCCATATGATCATTGCAAGACTTCAATCTTGTTCGCTTCAAACCTTTAAATTCTTTTATGTTATCATTTCCTATCTGGAGTTCTTCATGGTGGTTACATGGGGGTTCGTTAAGGATTCTTTTCATTCTTCAATTGTTCTTCAAGATTTCTCACGAAGTTAAGTTCCACCAAGCTATACTCAAAAACAAACATGGTGTTAAACACATGTCTTGTTTTGAGGAGTTCAAGCATTCTTCTTCTTGCATCCCAAAGAGCAATTCTTTCTACCTTATCTTTTGAGATGGTGTTATGTCATTTTTGACAATTTCCTTTATGTTTCATGATTCAAAAGCTGTGAGGAATGAGATAGCTAAACACATCAATTTCTTCAAGCATGAGCTCTTCTCAATCCATCAATCTCTTCGTTGGAGTTATCTTGGGTTATATTTCACCTAAAGCATTCCCTAAGGACTGTTGCTATTTATGGTGGTTATAAACGACCCAAGTTCTTCAATTATCATTCCGGTGAAATAAGTTTCGCGCCCTTGTTGTTACCAATCCAATCTTTTGTTTCTGTAGTGGCAGGATTTCATCTCAAGTTTTGGGATGTTTTCCATAAGCCCACAACAAGCTTATTGTTTTCGTTGTTGATTTTTCAACAACTCCGTCCAAGCCTTCATCGTAAGGATGTTTCTTTCAAATTCATTTGTGGGAGTTATCATTTTATTCTCCGTTCTTTCGTTCCATCATCGTAAGGACTATCATTACTCTTTCTTCAAACCGAAGTGTTGTGGCTATCATTCCTCTTCAAACTGGACTCTCATCCAAGTGCTTTCATTTTGCCAAGCGCATATTCTTTACCTTCATTTTCCAACCGGAGTGTTGTTGTAATTGATCCTTATCGTTCCTTGTGCATCTCATTTCTACCGGAGTGCTGGCATGTACTTCTTGTCCATTGCAACCCTTTTCTTATGTCTTTCAACCTACACGGCTCTATTAATGTTCCTTGTTCCTCTTTCCTAACATAGTGTTTTCAACTTTGTTCATCTTCGTTGTATTCTTTCTTTCAATTTGTTCAACCTCTCAAGGTTCGTGGTTTCACTCTTTTGTCAAGAAGCAACTTAGTTTTACCTCTTCTCTTCCTCTTCCATTTCTCCCCGGTGCCATCCTAGAACTTGGGACGAGATACTCTTGTAGTGGTGGAGTATTATGACGCCCCAAGACCGGAGCTCCAGATGCCTTCCTTGGTTTCCGAGATTCGTGATGCGATGTTTTTTTGCTTGTTGCATTCATCATTGCATCATGTCATCGTGCCTTCATTTTTTCAAAGCTAACTAAAACTCAACCAATTAAATTGTATGGATCTTCGATTCATTTAAATTGAGGGATCTCACATGGTGGTTTCTCTTTAAAACATCCCCTCCTGATATTTAGGGAGATATTAGAAAATATTCCATTGTTTTGGAATCACCCATGAACCCACTTGCATATTAAATCCCTTGGCCTTTTCCTTCTTCAAGTTTCGACTCTCTAGCCTTGCCAATAATTCTTTTACCATTTTCCGGAGCTCTACCAAAATTCACAACATTTTTGGATACTCCAAAAACCTCTTCCTAGTTCAAACCCATTGGAATTAAATTCAAATGAGTATGAATTTTTATTGTTCGGTCTGGCCTTTTCTAATATTCCCGGACCAAGCATATTTTTGTGAGTCCAAGAAAATTACCCGCATGCTCAAATTCGTTCCCTAAACCCCTCTTCCTTTTTCTTCCTTTCTCTCTATTGTTTTCTGTCAAAGTAGTTTTAAGAGGGGGAAGAGAGAAGCCCAGCCGCCCACTTGGGCCTCCCTACCTCCCGCGCCGGCCCAAGGCCAAAGCCCAGCCGCACCTATGGCCAACCATAGCCCGAAACCCTTGCAGCCTCTCCTCTCCCTCGATCCCCATATCCCTCCTCAGCGCCGCCTCCCCCTCATTTCCTTTCGCTCGATCTCCTCTCTCCCCGTCATCCTCCTCCTGCACCGCACACATAGTCAGGGAGAAGCGAGAGCCTCCTATCGATCCCACTTCTCCACCCGGCCTCGTGCCGCCTCTCCCCCTTTCCTCCTGTCGCCGTTTCTCTCAAGCCGCCTTGTCGCGTAGGTCTCCCATCGCCGTCTTCAGCGGTAGCAGGAGCTCCCTGCTGCCGCTTTGGTCAGCAAGTCCAAGCCGCCGAGCAGCACCGCGCCCTCGTCACGTTCCCCTCTCCCTCCTTCGTCAGCCTCGTCGCCAGCCGACCGAACCGGTAGGAGTTCCCTACTGCACGCGTCCCTAATGAGCGCGTTGGCCAACGCCCGACGCCATCGACCTCGAGCTCCCGTGCCCTGCCTTGTCCGCGCGCCTCTGGCGAAGCTCCAAGAGCAGCCATGGCCATGGATGCCGTCCGCCGCCTCCAGCTCGAAGCTCCGGCACGCCCAAGCCTCGGAGGTGACCAGATCGACCTCCCCAATCCCTCGTCGCTGGCCTACCCTGCTTCTGTGTGCCGAACAATGAAGACCAGCGCCATCCCCCTGCTTGCCCTGCTGTCGTGCCTTTGTTCTGTCTCCTGGTGAAGGAGACGACTAGCAGCACCCAGCCCCGTTGACCGCTGCACGCGCAGGTCCAGTGCACCCACCACGGCCTCCCCTCCTTGCGTGGGTTGCGCCCCTCTCCATGGCCAAGACCGGGACCCTGTGAACGTCAATTTCCTCCACGATGCCCGAATGACTACATGATGACCATGGACATGGGATTGCAAAACGCCAAGTACATGGGTATGCCAAGTTCCTCTCCAAAACGTGTACGAATACGCCCGGTGATGCGACAAGTACCTCTACCGACGACCCTCGAAGAGTTCGGATTCGTCAAGTTCGACTACCGTGGCGTGAACCTGTAACATCCTGATTCTCAGAATGTTTAAGAAAAAGTTTTCCAAAAATCAGGGCGTGAAAATTTCGTTTGTTTTATTTGTTAGCAAAGCTAAATTGGACTTTTATTATTTGAAGGATTTAATTTGAACTAATACCAACCTAAATTAAAAATTGCAGTTTTGTTCTTCTCTTGTAGTTGGGTTTGTTTTATTGCCTCTGGCATATTAAATTATGCGTCACTAATTTTTTAAGTTGTTTGCTATTGCTCCAACTTTAGCCCCTTTCTAGATTTTCCTTTTCTAAAAGGAAAATCAATTTGTGATTACTTATTCTCTCTATCAAACCCTGGCCATAATTTTCCAAGGTACAATCTGATTTCTTTCTTTTCTCATTTTCTTTCGCCCGATTGGGCGATGCCCATTTTTATTTTCTTGCTAACTATGTTGGGCTGTGGCAACCCATCCCTCTACCTTATGGGCTGGCCAAACTGGCTCATCTCTCCGGAGCGAACCCCTCTTCTTCTTTCTTTGTATGTTCACAACAACTCAAGGAAAGAGGAAACATCAACAGTCACGTACATGTAGAAAAGGAAAGGACACAAGGAATTTGCTACCCTCCTTAATTCCATAAACCCATCGGTTTCCAAAACGGAGAGGCTTATCATGCGCCTCCACTTCCTCTTCCACCGCAAGGGCTTCTTCTTCCTCCACTCACATGTACGTGCACACATTACAGAGAAGAAGAAACGTTCACCCACTCTCATGCCCTCCCCTCAACTCCCATAAATCTCAATCATTTTCAGTTTTGAAGATACCTAGACGTCCACCACGATCTCCTTTCTCATTCTCATGAGTCCTCATACCCTCTCTCTTCCTCGTCTGCCCAAGAAGCCTCACTGAACTTTCGAAGCTCCATGGACGCAAGGTTTTGATCCCGGTGACTCGGACCATCTCCATCCATACCCTTGCGCCAGAAGGTTCCCCTGCACACCATGGTTCCATTCAGGGAAGAATGAACGCGATCCATCAAGCATACATGAAGAATTTTGAATGTCCGCGTACACTGTTCATCAAGTTCGTCGCACTGTTCCATCAAACTCGGTGAGCCTCTATAAAATTCCTTTTGCATGCGTTCTTGTCATCACCTAGTGTATCCCGTAGACATCACGATTCAACCTATATCTGTCGTTGGCCGCGTGTGTCCAAAACCGAATTTGATTCGATGTCATAGGCATAATTCTTTAGTTTCGTTCATCATATGACTTTGAGCCCAATAGATAATATTCTCCATATGACCGTAGAAATCCAGTGATGGGGTTATATTGTGGGTTCTATCTTGTGATCGGTAGAAGAGATATAATCTTAGTCGTTTTTTGTATGGAATCCAAATAGGTTTGTGTTGGTAAAACTTTTCTATTGGTATGTTATTTCTATGTCTCTCGTTATGCCTAGGAGTATAAAATGTTTTACTCGATTGATTTGAAGGTGTGTTTTATTTTTTTGTAGCATTTCTTGTAGATAACTTTGTGCATCATCTAAAAGTATGATATGCCTTTGTATTAGTTCCTTCGAGCTATTACCTTGTGTAGGAGTTGATTGGTGCATTAGTTATCATCCCTCATACATGATTGGCATGTGTTATTATTTTAATTAGATTTGGAGCATTATTAGTGTAATCTTATTATCATTATTTTGGTTATATTTGATACTTATTGTTTGCGAGTGTACAATATTTGGTGAACGCTCGACATGCTTATATTTATGTGGAATTATTCTAAACTTTGCTTTATGTATCGACTAATGGAATATTTCATGTTTCGATTATTTCTTTTGATTAGAATGAATATATCTTAGATATATTTTCTATATTCATTTACATCCATGTAGCATGTGTGTTTTATATATTCAAAACCATGTCATGCCTATGATAGTGGTCCGTCAATCTATTATTTTGTTGTTTAGTTTCTTTATAGTAGTTGTCTTGAATTGGCATGTTAACTTGGAACATAGCCATTTAATTATCTATCACATCATGCGTGGTTCAAGCTCACTTTCTCACTTTGCTAAGTTGTGTGACATGTCATGTTTTATGTGTTCTTTTGGTAGCAACTTTTGAGTAATTGTTAACGCAATTTTGTAGATGTTTATTGTTTAGTATTGCATGGATAGTTGCTTTATGTCATTGTTATATTTGCATTCTATATAGAATTTATTCGTTGTGACATAGAGTTCAATTTATTGTTTCTTGGTAATTAGCAAACATGTTATATTTACCTAGGATAGTAGCTATGCATGCTTAGTTGATTGATCTGTCATATTAATATTTACTCAAGTAGAAGGCATATTTGGTTGTATGCCTACCATGTGTTATATCATTGGTAGTTTGTACCTTATGTTCATACATTTGGTTAATGTTTACTTGGTAGACATATCATAGTGATTTGTTCATACCATACATTCTTTTATTTAGGAATTTCTTGCCTTATCAATACCATGTCGTGATGATCGATTGTATAACTTGATTGCATAACGCGTGTGTGTACCAATCTGTGTGTTGTATGATGCTTAGTTGTGTACCTTTTGTATATTTGCAAGTGTATGATGACTACATAGAAATGCATATCATGTTGTTATTCATGCTTCTATAACACATGTTGATTTGGTTGATGAGATGATCTAGTTGTATACTTTCCTACATGCTTAGTATGCTTCCATGTTCTTATTTATCATGACTAGCATGGTAGTGTTGTATGCTAACGTCGTGCTTGATCTTTAGGTCACTTGTTATCAACTAGGTTATCTCATAGTTACACGTTGCATTTTATTAGTAGAATATTTTGGTATCTCGTGCCATGATCATCAATGCTTAGCATCATATTTGGTTTAGCTTACTGTTGCATTTGTGGTATGCCTAAGTCTAGACATCAAGTCATGCTAGTTATCTTTCATGTGTTATTATATTCCATGTGTTATAGTTGTACTTGTGTTGCTCATATATGCTTGACTTGTCTCATGTTAGTGTTATGAGTGTTTGGCACATGTTGCATTAGTTCATCACGTGATTAGGATAGTTCACCTTTCAATAGTTAAGTTGTGTCTTTCTCATATGTTTAGTGCACATTGTTGCTTTGTTGTTAATCATGTTTTGGTAATATTTTTGCTATAGGTCATTTGGATATTAGTTGTTTCCTTTATTATAAAGAGTGTCCTAGTTTACTATCTTCCCATGGTCACTCATATGTTTAATGCTTTTGTTATTATATAAGACCTCTTCACGATTCTATACTCACATGCCTTGTATGATGTGTCTGGTTATTTAATTTTCCAATTAGTTTTGTGATACCATTGGCTGTCTTTTGTCATAGAAATGCTTGCTAATAGTTGTTATGGTTGGTGTTTAGTCTTTGCTTATTTTTAACCATAATAAATATTTGGATACATCCAAATATTTACTTGTGGTTGATTATTAATCTTAATCACATCAATAGTAGTTCACTCTTTTGTTCCATTTCTTGTATAGTTTCTTGTTAATTGTTTGACAAATGACTTGGTTTGTTATAATAGAGTTGATCCTATTTTATATTAATAATGTTATAGGGTTCGACCTAGGTCAATTCGATTCCTGTTGTTGAGTGATGTTTGATTGCTTAACTAGTATGGTTTGTAATGTTTGTTCGCTTGTCTTACGGAACTATTGCCTTTCGAATTATTATATAGTTGATGTATATGTTTGACTACTATTGACTATTATAGATATTTAGATTCTATCTAAATATCTTCATCATGTCATGTTGTAATTGTGTGGTTAAATGCATAGGATGGTTCCTTTTCATGTGTGTTGATGCCATTGTGATTGTTAGATAGTAGTTTCCTATATAGTTTGTCGAGATGTGTAGTGGGTACTACTAGTGGTTAGTACCATAGTTCGTATTAGAATGTTGGTCTTGATCGCCAAGCCTTCCATAGTTGTGTCAACCTAAACCTTCTCACTTCGTTGAATCCTCTCTACTTACCTCCCTATCATGCTATCTCATTTCAGAATCTCCATCTGATCGATATCTCGCTATCCATCCACTCTTAATTTGTTTTTTGTGTTATTTGGATTTACTAATGTTTTGGTATTTATTTGTTTTCCATTTGCTATCATTACGACGAGTAGGGAGTGGCGAGGTTGGACAAGGACAGAAACAGGTTACCGAAGGACTCAACAATGAAGGCATGCCTCCTTCTTTGATCATACTTATCCTATGGTTTACAAAATTGCATTGAGTTTTATTGTTACTGTGTGCATGCTATTTTAATTCTCGTAGCAAGCGTGTCGATTGACACATTACCCTGATCCAGTTGTCGCCTATTTACTTGACACCTGAGTAGAAGTATATAATTCCGGTAGAGTAGAAATGCTTAGCCATGCTTATCACCCTATAGGTGCCTTGTTGAATGACCTTCGAGTCATTGACAGTTGAAACTTAATGTTGAGCTAGGCCAGTTGGCCCTTGTTGACCCTCTCTATCCTCTTCTACTCCGGGTGAAACTTACCATCTGAATACTGGCGCGGGCAACAGCTGAATCAAGGATTGAAGGAGCGATTGGCCGCCCTTCACGAGTTAAAGGGGGCAGTCAGTCGTCCGTGCCGCATAAGACCTAATAAGTCTTGGATTTGAAGATTGTGATAACAGTACAGCCACATGCTATACGGGCACTGGCTTGGTCAAGTAAGCTAGTCAGCCTTAGGTGTCGATGTTGTCGTACCGCAGATGGGGTATCTGCCTTGCGAGGAGTATCCTCGGCACAGATGGGGGGACCGGTTTGAGGACGTACTCTCAGTTCCGTGCGCCAGACCCGGTGGGCATGTCACATCTTTGGGGGATCTAGTCTAAAGACCTCGTCACAATCTCCCTGCCGGTATACCAAATGGTGTACTATACCAGCAACCACTGGTGGCATCAAGACGAGATTGTGTCGTGTGGGTAAAGTGTACGACCTCTGCAGAGTGTAAAACTATTCGAATAGCCGTGTCCACGGTCATGGACAACACATGAATCTTTCTTGACGTACAGGACCTGTCTTGCTTATTCCCTCTTTGCCCCTTTTCTTGAAACCTATGAAGGACGTGAGCTGATCGAGGATCCTCACATGATGAAAGTTGTTCTGGAAATAAAACATGTTTTCATCTAAAACTGCTTTTATCCAACTACTTTATTTGACAAAAAAAATTAGCTTTATGCAAATGAGCCATACGGCCTTCCTTTGAAGCCACATGTAGCTATTAGGTCCTTCCCCGAAGGGAGGCATGTTGAGTACGTAATGTACTCATTGCAATAATTTTGTTGACAACAGAGTTGCATGAAGATGAAGGTGATGACTACGACTACTATGGCGATCCGTAGGAGTGAGGTCACGTGGACTACATCGATTGCCTGTGGCTGAGATGGAGTCGTTACGCATTGTACTTTCCGCTCTTTTCCTGAATGTAATAAGTGTCATGAGACATTTATCTAGGTATACCTTGTGGCAAGATATATTTAAAATTGTAATACCTTTTATGTATTGTGCAATGATAGCATTTCTTTGTGTTGTCAACAATGATTCTGGGGTTGACAAATATACACAGGAGGGTCTGGAAGTTAATTCCGGGTTCCCACATAAGTGGTATCAGAGCCGATGTCGACCTAGTTGCGTGGCCTTAGTTAGAAATGGAAAGCCTTAGGGAGTATTCTTATGAGAAAAACTATTTTGAAAAGGATCATTCTCGTTCTCTTTTCCTTCACTATTGCTATTGTCATCTCATCTTATTCAATTGAAATTTAAACTCTACTTCTCTACCATCTTCATCGTAGTATGTGAAACCCTTTTCCCTTGCCCTTGGTGTTAAAAAGTTAGAAGTTTCAAAAGATGTGCCAAGAATTTCAAGATTACTTCAACACCTGAAGCTCCGAGTAGCAACACTACCCCAAGAGAAGACACCACGGGAACTCAAGAGGTCAACACCATCGATCATGGTCCGTTCGTCAATGTTGAAGATTTTCCCCAAGATTTATTGTGACCAGCCATATAGGATTAGGTTGGTTTAACACCCCTATAGTGATAGAACTCGTAGCTTGTAGATGTAAAACCTTTCTTGTGTGAGTATTGTCTGCATATTTTTGGTGTTTTCCTATGCAGTGATACTAAAACCCTATTTGCCAAAAATGAGTTTCTTTTGAGTTTTATTTGGATAGTTTCGTGATTATATGGGTGTTATTTTTATTTATCTTTCGGGGCATCTCTGCCTTGTGTAGGACTCTCACTCCTTTTATGATCTTTCCCTCTTCTCAATAAACGCCGGAGGACACTTTCAGAGGTAAGAAGTTGCAACAGCAAGCTTAGAGGTCTATTATCGATGTGAACCCCATAGAAAACCTCTTTTAAGGGGGGTAGTAGACAATGATTGTGTCAAGATTGAAGATTTGAAGACCTTCATTCACAAGGAAGACGAAGATTGAAGACCTTCACTACACCTACCATAACGTTCAAACTTGAAGGATCAATTAGCCTAGCCGGACCAAAGCTTCACCAACAGAAGAAGGACAAGACTGAAGAATGTTCAACCAGTTACAGAAGCTATCAGATTACCATCGCCAAGATCGAAGGATTGATTTACAAGTTTTGAAACCTAGAAGAATTATGACAAGAGAAGTATCTCCAATGAAGACCCAAAGCCACCTATCACCAAGTTCAGAATGAGCAATGATTCCACAAGTTTTCGAGAAGAACTATGTCGAAGACGAAGCTAATACAAACCCATTCTCTTTAGTCAGCCCAAATCTCGGGGATGAGATTTCTTTTAAGGGGGTAGATCTCTAACATCCCGATTCTCAGAATGTTTAAGAAAAAGTTTTCCAAAAATCAGGGCAAGCAAATTTTGTTTGTTTTATTTGTTAGCAAAGCTTAATTGGACTTTTATTATTTGAAGGATTTAATTTGAACTAATACCAACCTTAATTAAAAATTACACTTTTGTTCTTCTCTTGTAGTTGGGTTTGTTTTATTGCCTCCGGCATATTAAATTATGCGTTACTAATTTTTTAAGTTGTTTGCTATTGCTCCAACTTTAATCCCTTTCTAGATTTTCCTTTTCTAAAAGGAAAATCAATTTGTGATTACTTATTCTCTCTATCAAACCCTAGCAATAATTTTCCAAGGTACAATCTGATTTCTTTCTTTTCTCATTTTCTTTCGCCCGATTGGGTGATGCCCATTTTTATTTTCTTTCTACCTATGTTGGGCTGTGGCAACCCATCCCTCTACCTTATGGGCTGGCCAAACTGGCCCATCTCTCCGGAGCGAACCCCTCTTCTTCTTTCTTTGTAAGTTCACAATAACTCAAGGAAAGAGGAAACATCAACAGTCACGTACATGTAGAAAAGGAAAGGACACAAGGAATTTGCTACCCTCCTTAATTCCATAAACCCATCGGTTTCCAAAACGGAGAGGCTTATCATGCGCCTCCACTTCCTCTTCCACCGCAAGGGCTTCTTCTTCCTCCACTCACATGTACGTGCACACATTACAGAGAAGAAGAAACGTTCACCCACTCTCATGCCCTCCCCTCAACTCCCATAAATCTCAATCGTTTTCAGTTTTGAAGATACCTAGACGTCCACCACGATCTCCTTTCTCATTCTCATGAGTCCTCATACCCTCTCTCTTCCTCCTCTGCCCAAGAACCCTCACTGAACTTTTGAATCTCCATGGACGCAAGGTTTCGATCCCGGTGACTCGGACCATCTCCATCCATGCCCTTGCGCCAGAAGGTTCCCCTGCACAGCATGGTTCCATTCAGGGAAGAATGAACGCGATCCGTCAAGCATACACGAAGAATTTTGCATGTCCGCGTACACTGTTCATCAAGTTCGTCGCACTGTTCCATCAAACTCGGTGAGCCTCTATAAAATTCCTTTTGCATGCGTACTTGTCATCACCTAGTGTATCCCGTAGACATCATGATTCAACCTATCTCTGTCGTTGGCCGCGTGTGTCCAAAACCAAATTCGATTCGATGTCATAGGCATAATTCTTTAGTTTTGTTCATCATATGACTTTGAGCCCAATAGATAAAATTATCCATATGACCGTAGAAATCCAGTGATGGGGTTAGATTGTGGGTTCTATCTTGTGATCGGTAGAAGAGATATAATCTTCGTCGTTTTTTTGTATGGAATCCAAATAGGTTTGTGTTGGTAAAACTTTTCTATTGGTATGTTATTTCTATGTCTCTCGTTATGCCTAGGAGTATCAAATGTTTTACTCGATTGATTTGAAGGTGCGTTTTTTGTAGCATTTCGTGTAGATAACTTTGTGCATCATCTAAAAGTATGATATGCCTTTGTATTAGTTCTTTTGAGTTATTACCTTGTGTAGGAGTTGATTGGTGCATTAGTTATCATCCCTCATACATGATTGGCACGTGTTATTATTTTAATTATATTTGGAGCATTATTAGTGTATTCTTATTATCATTATTTTTGTTATATTTGATACTTATTGTTTGCGAGCATACAATATTTGGTGAACGCTCGACATGCTTATATTTATGTGGAATTATTCTAAACTTTGCTTTATGTATCGAATAATGGAATATTTCATGTTCGATTATTTCTTTTGTTTAGCATGAATATATCTTAGATATATTTTCTATATTCATTTACATCCATGTAGCATGTGTATTTTATATATTCAAAACCATGTCATGCCTATGATAGTGGTCCGTCAATCTATTATTTTGTTGTTTAGTTTCTTTATAGTAGTTGTCTTGAATTGGCATGTTAACTTAGAACATAGCCATGGTTGTGATGAATTACTTGTTGTAGGCACTCTATTAGCATTTTAATTATCTGTCGCATCATGCGTGGTTCAAGCTCACTTTCTCACTTTGCTAAGTTGTGTGACATGTCATGTTTTATGTGTTATTTTGGTAGCAACTTTTGAGTAATTGTTAACGCGATTTTGTAGATGTTTATTGTTTAGTATTGCATGGATAGTTGCTTTATGTCATTGTTATATTTGCATTCTATATAGAATTTATTCGTTGTGACATAGAGTTCAATTTATTGTTTCTTGGTAATTAGCAAACGTGTTATATTTACCTAGGATAGTAGCTATGCATGCTTAGTTGATTGACATGTCATATTAATATTTACTCAAGTAGAAGGCATATTTGGTTGTATGCCTACCATGTGTTATATCATTTCTAGTTTGTACCTTATGTTCATACATTTGGTTAATGTTTACTTGGTATACATATCATAGTGATTTGTTGATACCATACATTCTTTTATTTAGGAATTTCTTGCCTTCACTAGTAGAAAAACGGGGCTTTGGTCCAGGCCGGGTAACCCATTTAGTCCCGGTTCAGTCCAGAACCGGGACCAATGGGTGCATTAGTCCCGGTTTGTGCGGCTAAGGCATTAGTCCTGGTTCACCTGGGCCCTTTAGTCCTGTTTCATGCCACGAACCGGGACTAAAGGGTGCGATGCCCATTAGTCCCGGTTGGTGGCACCAACCGGGACTAAAGGTCTAACCTTTAGTACCGGTTGGTGCCACCAACCAGGACTAATGGCCTTTGAGGCATTAGTACCGGTTCATGGCACGAACCGGTACTAAAGGTCCAATTTTCAAACTCTCCCCCCGGGTGGATCGCCTTTTCAGTTTTAGAAAAAACAAAAGAAAATGATGGAAATGTCAAAAAAATAAAATAAAATAAGTTTCCCATGTGGTATGTGGTCTAGTTGTTGGGAAAATTTACAAATATGAATTTCGACTTTATTTACAAAATCTCTCTGGAATTTGTAAAATGGGCATAACTTTTGCCTACGAACTTGGATTAAAAAGTTTTTCATACGAAAAATCATCTATTCGAAAAGTAACATCCGATGGAGATCTCCTACAGCCTGTTTGCAAATTTTTAGAATCCTCAAATTACAAAAGGAAAAAAAATTATGCTCAAATTTCAGTTTTTCTAAATTTTCATTAAATCTGGTCAAACTATGGTCAAACTACTTATTCAAGAAGTATTAGTGTTACTAAATAATTATTCAAGAATATTAGTGTTATTAAATAATTATTTCAGTTTTTTTGAATTTTGGTCAAATCTGATCAAACTATGGTCAAACTGTGGTCAAACAATGGTCAAACTACTTATTCAAGAACCGGGACTAAAGGCCCTTATGAACCGGGACTGCAGGCCCTTTTTCTACTAGTGCTTATCAATACCATGTCATGATGATCGATTGTATAACTTGATTGCATAATGCGTGTGTGTACCAATCTATGTGTTGTATGATGCTTAGTTGTGGACCTTTTGTATATTTGCAAGTGTATGATGACTACATAGAAATGCATGTCATCTTGTTATTCATGCTTCTATAACACATGTTGATTTGGTTGATGAGATGATCTAGTTGTATACTTTCCTACATGCTTAGTATGCTTCCATGTTCTTATTTATCATGACTAGCATGGTAGTGTTGTATGCTAACGTCGTGCTTGATCTTTAGGTCACTTGTTATCAACTAGGTTATCTCATAGTTACACGTTGCATTTTATTAGTAGAATATTTTGGTATCTCGTGCCATGATCATCCATGCTTAGCATCATATCTGGTTTAGCTTACTGTTGCATTTGTGGTATGCCTAAGTCTAGACATCAAGTCATGCTAGTTATCTTTCATGTGTTATTATATTCCATGTGTTATAGTTGTACTTGTGTTGCTCATATATGCTTGACTTGTCTCATGTTAGTGTTATGAGTGTTTGGCACATGTTGCATTAGTTCATCACGTGATTAGGATGGTTCACCTTTCAATAGTTAAGTTGTGTCTTTCTCATATGCTTAGTGCACATTGTTGCTTTGTTGTTAATCATGTTGTGGTAATATTTTTGCTAGAGGTCATTTGGATATTAGTTGTTTCCTTTATTATAAAGAGTGTCCTAGTTTACTATCTTCTCATGGTCACTCATATGTTTAATGCTTTTGTTATTAGATAAGACCTCTTCACGATTCTATACTCACATGCCTTGTATGATGTGTCTGGTTATTTAATTTTCCAATTAGTTTTGTGATACCATTGGATGTCTTTTGTCATAGAAATGCTTGCTAATAGTTGTTATGGTTGGTGTTTAGTCTTTGCTTATTTTTAACCATAATAAATATTTGGATACATCCAAATATTTACTTGTGGTTGATTATTAATCTTAATCATATCAATAGTAGTTCACTCTTTTGTTCCATTTCTTGTATAGTTTCTTGTTAATTGTTTGACAAATGACTTGGTTTGTTATAATAGAGTTGATCCTATTTTATATTAATAATGTTATAGGGTTAGACCTAGATCAATCCGATTCATGTTGTTGAGTGATGTTTGATTGCTTAACTAGTATGGTTTGTAATGTTTGTTCGCTTGTCTTACGGAACTATTGCCTTTCGAATTATTATATAGTTGATGTATATGTTTGACTAGTGTTGACCATTACAAATATTTAGATTCTATCTAAATATCTTCATCATGTCATGTTGTAATTGTGTGGTTAAATGCATAGGATGGTTCCTTTTCATGTGTGTTGATGCCATTGTGATTGTTAGATAGTAGTTTCCTATATAGTTTGTCGAGATGTGTAGTGGGTACTACTAGTGGTTAGTACCATAGTTCGTATTAGAACGTTGGTCTTGATCGCCAAGCCTTCCATAGTTGTGTCAACCTAAACCTTGTCACTTCGTTGAATCCTCTCTACTTACCTCCCTATCATGCTATCTCATTTCAGAATCTCCATCTGATCGATATCTCGCTATCCATCCACTCTTAATTTGTTTTGGGTGTTATTTGGATTTACTATTGTTTTGGTATTTATTTGTTTTCCATTTGCTATCATTACGACGAGTAGGGAGTCGCGAGGTTGGACAAGGACAGAAACAGGTTACCGAAGGACTCAACAACGAAGGCATGCCTCCTTCTTTGATCATACTTATCCTATGGTTTACAAAATTGCATTGAGTTTTATTGTGACTATGTGCATGCTATTTTAATTCTCGTAGCAAGCGTGTCGATTGACACATTACCCTAATCGGCTTGTCGCCTATTTACTTGACACCTGAGTAGAAGTATATAATTCCGGTAGAGTAGAAATGCTTAGCCATGCTTATCACCCTATAGGTGCCTTGTGGAATGACCTCCGAGTCATTGACAGTTGAAACTTAATGTTGAGCTAGGCCAGTTGGCCCTTGTTGACCCTCTCTATCCTCTTCTACTCTGGGTGAAACTTACCATCTGAATACTGGCGCGGGCGACAACTGAATCAAGGATTGAAGGAACGATTGGCCGCCCTTCACGAGTTGAAGGGGGCAATCAGTCGTCCGTGCCGCATAAGACCTAATAAGTCTTGGATTTGAAGATTGTGATAACAGTATAGCCACATGCTATACGGGCACTGGCTTGGTCAAGTAAGCTAGTCAACCTTAGGTGTCGATGTTGTCGTACCGCAGATGGGATATCTGCCTTGCGAGGAGTATCCTCGGCACAGATGGGGGTACCGGTTTGAGGACGTACTCACAGTTCCATGCGCCAGACCCGGTGGGCATGTCACATCTTTGGGGGATCTAGTCTAAAGACCTCGTCACAATCTCCCTGCCGGTATACCAAATGGTGTACTATACCAGCGGCCACTGGTGGCATCAAGACGAGATTGTGTCGTGTGGGTAAAGTGTACGACTTCTGCAGATTTTAAAACTATTCGAATAGCCGTGTCCACGGTCATGGACAACACATGAATCTTTCTTGACGTACAGGACATGTCTTGCTTATTCCCTCTTTGCCCCTATTCTTGAAACCTATGAAGGACGTGAGATGATCAAGGATCCTCACATGATGAAAGTTGTTCTGGAAATAAAACATGTTTTCATCTAAAACTGCTTTTATCCAACTACTTGTAGCGACCAGACCTCAAACGGTCTGATCTCTGTGCTCCGGTGTCATCCCTGGATCAGTAATGCTGACACCACACAATACTCGAAGGATTCATAGCAGAGTAGCAATCACACAATTCTTACATCGAGTGTCTCAAAAGAGAACTTATTACAATAAATATGGCTTAAGGCCATCTAATAACGATAACAGCGGAAGGCTTGGAAGGTAAGTGAGCCCATCAACTCCAACGGCATCACTGAGTATAGAACCACGACCTAAAAACTCCTTAATCGTCGTCTGAAAAGTCTGCAACATTAATGTTGCAGCCCGAAAACGGGTCAGCACATGGAATATGCTGGCAAGGTAACACATAGAGAGTAATGGAATGCAACAGCTATACTATATGCATATTTGGCTGGTGGAAAGCTCTATGGTTACAGTTTTTGCGTAAAGCCAATTTTTCCCTACTTCAAAGGAATAAATTTAATTACTATCATGGTGGTTGTTAAACATTGAGAATGGTTGACAGCATTCTCAATCCCAATTAAAGTAACATCATTAAACCCAACAAAATTAACTTTAGAGTAACATGTTGAGATTCACATGAAAATCCAGGTACTAGATACTCAAGATTGTCCATAACCGGGGACACGGCTAACCATGATTAGTTTATTACACTCTGCAGAGGTTTGCGCACTTTTCCCCACAAGACTCGATCGCCTCCGTTTGGTTTCTCGCACTACAGGGTGTTTGAGAAGACGGATGACCGAGACATAGTCTTTCAGAAGCGCTAGCACCTTACGATCGGGTAGACCGTACCACCTACATCCCCTACATCTGCTAGTCTACCACTGTAAGAGTTCGCACAACTTAGTCAACTATGCCAGAGCCCATAATGGCTTGTGGCTGCACACGGAAGTTTCTAGTATGAATAATCTCATGATCCCTTTGAGCCTGGGTGGCGGTCCAAAAGAAAAACAGGCAAGTCCTGGAAACCCCAGGTGCCTCAATCCACCCAGATGTGTGTTTAAGTTGCCACCTTAGATAAACCATTAATTATCAATCTCACATCTGTCATGGATTTCACTCACCCAATCCACGTCTACTAGCATAGCATGGCATAATAAGCAAACGTAGAAGTAACTCCCAAAGGTTTGATAATAAATAGGTAATAGGTACTACCTCATCTACTTCCCATCCCACAATTTAATTAGATCCTAATCATGCAATGTGTGAGAATTGATCTAATGCAATAAAACTAGGTTGTAGAAAAGGTATGATCAAACTGTTACTTGCGTTGCTGATGATCCGTGAAACCTAGAGATTCAAAGTAACAGGCGGCGCACTCCGGGTATTCTATCGCAGACAAACAAACAAGCATACAATAAGTACTCATCTAATACACAGGTAAAACTCAAATAGAAGATCTAACCAGAAAGTTCAACTTAAGAACCCTGGTTGGCAAAAAGAATCAAATCGAATGAAGCAAAAGAAATCAAACGGCGAAAGAAAACAACTTCGTTCTAGTAATCTGGATCTAAGTCAAATTTTACAGTAGAAAAAACATGTTTAAGTTGATTATTCGGAAAGAGGGTTTCGAGATGAAACTCCAGGAGCTTGAATCGCCTGATTCCGATAAACGAGCGAAAAGTTATACTAAAACGAATATCGGATCAGAAATCGCGATCAGAAAATAACTGCGAAAAATTCGACGAAAAAGAAAAACGACGAACAGAATTTTTTTTAAAACGGCACGGTAAACAAGGCGGCGGCGAACCTCGGGCGACGCGCTGCTCCGGCGGGGGCGGCAGGGCGGCGGCGGGCGGCGGCGGCGGCGGGCAGCGGCGGCTGGCTAGGGTTAGGGCGGCGGTGATGGGCTGGCTCGGCTCGGGCCTCGGGCGCGCATTATAAAGGCCCCGGCCAGGCGGTGTCCTGGCCGAGTACGGCCCAAAGTCGGTTTCGCGTTTTTTTTAATTCCGCTCGGAAGAAAAATAAAAAGAAATACTAAACGGACTCCAAAAATCACGAAATAAATTTTCCCGAGTTTCTAAAATCAAGCCCGAAAAAGTGAACATTTATCTGGGCCCAAACTACAACTTTGAAAAACGCGCATTTTTCCTAAATTCAAATAAAAATACCGAAAAACTCCGAAATAATCCTATTTGAATTTTTTTATTAAATCCTCAATATTTCTATATTTTGGGAAAGTCATTTTATTCCCTCTCTCATATTTTTGTAATAGAAATAATTGATGATAAAATAAATAAAATCAAATGATCCTGTTTACAAAATTTGAGGAAACTCAAATATGTAAATAACGAAACCCCCAACTCTCTCCGTGGGTCCTTGAGTTGCTTAAGATTTTCTAGGATCAAAACCAAAAGCAAAATAAAATATGATATGCATGATGACCTAATGTATAACATTCCAAATTGAAAATTTGGGATGTTACAAACCTACCCCCCTTAAGATGAATCTCGCCCTCGAGATTCGGGTTGGCTAGAAAATAGGTGAGGGTGGTCCTTGAGCAAATCTTCCTCTCGCTCCCAGGTGGCTTCATCCTCCGTGTGGTGGCTCCACTGAACTTTGCAAAACTTGATAACCTTGCTGCGAGTAACTCGGCTGGCAAACTCAAGAATCTTGACTGGTTTTTCCTCATAGGTCAAATTGTTATCCAACTAAATTGCTTCTAATGGCACTGTGTCTCTCAAAGGTATGTCAGCCATCTCCGCGTGACACTTTTTCAACTGAGAAACGTGGAACACATCATGAACTCCTGTCAATCCTTCTGGCAATTCCAACTTGTAGGCCACTTCTCCCATACGCTCCAAAATTCGATATGGTCCTACAAATCGTGGCGCTAACTTCCCCTTAACTCCAAAGCCCTTAATCCCTCGAAGTGGGGATACTCGAAGATAAGCTCTGTCTCCGACATCGTAAACTGTCTCCTTGCGTTTAGAATCTGCGTAGCTCTTCTGCCTGGACTGGGCTACCTTGAGCCTATCGCGAATCAACTTCACCTTCTGTTCAGACTCTTTAATCAGATCTGGTCCAAACAACTGGCGGTCTCCAACTTCGTCCCATGACAACGGTGTCCTGCACCTCCTTCCGTACAAAGCTTCGAAAGGGGCCATCTTCAAACTGGTCTGATAGCTATTATTGTAAGAGAACTCTGCATATGGCAAATTATCGTCCCAACTAGATCCATAATCTAGCGCACAAGCTCTCAGCATATCCTCCAAAATCTGATTGACTCTCTCGGTCTGTCCATCTGTCTGCGGATGAAAAGCTGTACTAAATTCTAGCCTAGTACCTAAAGTCTCATGCAACTACTTCCAGAACTTTGAGGTAAACTGGGTTCCTCTATCTGATACAATACTCCTCGGAACTCCATGCAGACATACGATCCTGGTCATGTATATCTTTGCCAACTTAGCACTGGTGTAAGTGGTCTTTACTGGGATGAAATGAGCTACCTTCGTCAATCGATCAACTACGACCCAAATCGAGTCATAGCCTGAACGAGTCCTTGGTAATCCCGTGATAAAATCCATGCCTAGCTTATCCCACTTCCATTCGGGTATCGGCAATGGCTGCAACAATCCTGCTGGCTTCTGATGCTTTGCCTTTACTCTCTGACATACGTCACAAACTGCTACATACTCCGCAATATCCTTCTTCATTCCGGTCCACCAGAAAATATCCTTCAAATCCAAATACATCTTGGTATTTCCTGGGTGAATCGAATACGGTGAATCATGTGCCTCTTGCAGAATCAACTTCCTGATCTCCGGGTCATTGGGTACGTAAACACGGTCTTCAAACCATAGGGTGTCGTGCTCATCCTCACGAAATCCTTTAGCTTTTCCTTGGATCATTTTCTCCTTTATAGGAAGCAATCTCCTTGTCAGTTTTCTGAGCTTCTCTGATTCTATCCATCAAAGTTGACTGAATTTCCAACGCTGCTACATAGCCTCTCGGAACTATTTCCAAACATAGTTCACGAAGATTTTCTGCTAACTCCTTGGGTATTTCTCCCGTCATTAACGTATTGACATGGCTCTTGCGGCTTAATGCGTCAGCTACTACATTAGCCTTCCCGGGATGATAATGCAATTTCATATCATAATCTTTGATAAGCTCCAACCATCTCCTTTGTCTGAGATTCAACTCCTTCTGTGTGAAAATGTACTTCAAACTCTTGTGATCCGTGTACACCTCACAATGATTTCCAATGAGGAAATGTCTCCATGTCTTCAATGCATGCACTACGGCTGCTAACTCCAAATCATGCATGGCATAATTCAATTCGTGAGGCTTCAGTTGTCGTGAAGCATACGAAACAACTCTCCCTTCCTGCATAAGCACTGCTCCAAGTCCTCGACGTGAAGCGTCGCAATACACCTAATAATCCTTGGTTTGATCTGGCAAAATCAACACTGGTGAGGTAACCAAGCGTTTCTTCAACTCCTGGAAACTAGCCTCACACTCCTCAGTCCATTTGAACTTAGTATCCTTCTTCAGCAACTCCGTCATAGGCTTCGCAATCTTTGAGAAATTCTCAATAAATCTCCGGTAGTATCCTGCGAGTCCAAGAAAACTCCGGATCTCTCCAACTGTTGTTGGTGCTTCCCACTTGGTCACGGTTTCAACTTTAGCGGGATCTACTGCTATACCTTCTCCAGATATAACGTGTCCGAGGAATCCTACTTCCTTCAACCAAAACTCACATTTGCTGAACTTGGCATATAATTGATGTTCTCTGAGCTTTCCAAGTACCAAACGCAAATGCTCCTTATGCTCCTCTTCATTCTTCGAATAAACCAGGATATCATCAATGAACACCACGACGAACTTATCCAAAAACTCCATAAACACTTTGTTCATCATGTTCATAAAATAGGCAGGTGCGTTAGTCAGTCCAAATGACATAACGGTATACTCATATAGTCCATATCTTGTGGTGAAAGTTGTCTTCGGGATATCCTGTTCTCGAATCTTCAACTAGTGGTATCCTGATCGCAAATCGATCTTGGAAAACACTTTAGCTCCTTGCAACCGATCAAATAGATCGTTGATCATTGGTAGTGGGTACTTGTTCTTGATCGTTACTTCATTCAATCCTCGATAATCAACAACCATTCTTAACGATCCATCCTTCTTCTCCACTAGAAGTACTGGCGATCCCCAAGGCGAAGAATTTGGGCGAATATATCCTTTATCCAGTAACTCCTTAATCTGCTTCTTAATTTCCACCAAATCCTTTGCTGGCATCCTATATGGTCTCTTTGATATTGGCCCAGTGCCTGGCAATAGCTCAATCAAAAACTCAATGTCTCTATCCGGTGGCATGCCTGGCAACTCTTCGGGAAATACATCAGGAAAATCCTTTACCACTGGTACTTCCTCCTGCACAACTCCTGTTAGGCAATTTACTTGTGCCTCTTTGGTACATGCCGGGATACATACTTGATCCTTCTCCCTTCTGGTGTGGTAAGCAAAATTGACTTACTAGCACACTCAATATTCCCTTCGTACTTTGATAATCAATCCATGCCTAATATCACATCCAATCCTTGAGATTCCAATACTATTAGGTCTGAGGGAAAAACATAGTTACCAATCCTTAATGGTAACCGATCACACCATAGACTAGCCACATATTCTGCTCCTGGCGAGGTTACTAACATGGGTGACCTAAGGGCTTGGGTTGGTAGGTTATACTTATCCACAAATCCCCTTGAGATGTATGAATGCGATGCACCAGTATCAAAAAGAACGAGTGCAGTAAATGACTTAACCAAAAACTTACCTATTACTGCATCGGGCTGAGCTTCAACCTCCTCCACGCTAACGTGGTTCACCTGTCCCCTATTGAAAGGGTTCGGCTTCTTCCCAGAACTTCCATTGCCATTTTGGCCTTCAGGACATTCATTTGCATAATGTCCTGGCTTCGAACACTTATAGCAAGTGACGTGGCTCAAGTCCTTCTTGGCTGGGGTGGATGGGGTGTTGCGGTTCTGTCCATTGCTTCCTCCATTCCCATTACCATTCTTGGTGCCATTGTGATTGTGCGAGCTACCTACTCCATGGGTATGCTGAAAATGTCCTCCCAGTCTAGGGGTAAAACGTGGCTTCTGCTGAGCTCCTGAATTATACTTTCCTTGTCCATACTTCTTCTTGCGGTTCTCAATTTGCTGCTGCTTCCCTTCAATCATAAGAGCACGATCTACCAACTCCTGGTAGTTGTTGAAGGTGGCTACCATCAACTGCATACTCAACTCATCATTCAGTCCTTCCAGGAATTTCTCCTGCTTACCTGCATCTGTAGCAACGTCATCTGGGGCATAACGTGCTAGCTTACTAAACTCCTCCACATACTGGCCAACTGTCCGTCCTCCTTGGCGCAAGTTACGAAATTCACGCTTCTTCATGGCCATTGCTCCTGCTGAAACACGGGCAGTACGGAAAGCCTGCTGAAACTGGTCCCATGTGACAGTGTCGACTGGAAAGGTGGCTGTGAAATTCTCCCACCAGGATGCTGCGGGTCCTTCTAACTGATGTGCGGCAAACTTAACCTTCTCCACATCTGTGCATCCTGATGTGGTCAACTCCCTAGATATCTTGCGGAGCCAATCATCTGCTACTATCGGCTCGGTGCTACTGGAAAACACCGGCGGATTTAGCCTAAGAAAACGGGCTAAGTGGTCAACAGGTGGTGGTGGTGGTGGGGTGTTGTTGTTGTTCCCCTGATTCTGATTCTGAACTAGCAACTGCATCAAGGTGTTCTGCTGCTGGATCAACTGGGTGAGCTCTGGCGGAAAGGCAAATCCGGGGTCACGTCTTAGAGGCATCTGAGGGTTTTAGAAAAGACGAGATATAAGAATAGAGGGGGTCTAAAGGGAAAACACTACCCATATGCACATGAGGCAAAAACAAACAATTCACTTCAATCCATCAAACAAAGGCATACAATCGATCTAACTATCGCAAAGTGCTCGGACTACTATATTTACATGGTGGACTACTACTACTGATGAGGTGGTCTACTAGAAATATTCTACGGTTGTAGACTCCATGATATCTGCTCCTGCTTCATCAACATAGTCATCATCGCTACTATCTGCTTCCGAGTCGGTGCCGTCGATGATGATGTAGTCTTCCGGGCTAATCTCCTTGGGTTCTTCGTCTTCATCTACTGGTGTCGGGCCTCCCATAAATATTCCAATCTTCTTGATCAGATCGTCATTCTTCTCCACCAATACTTCAATTTCTTCTTCATAATCTTCACGTGTAGCCTTGAGTTCTTCCTCCAGTTCCTTGATTCTAGTCTTAGCCTTCTTCAGATCTATCATGTCGGCGCACATCTGATTCTCCTGTCATCGAATGTGCTGGTTTAACTCCTGGATAAAAGCTGCGATTGATCTATCCTTCCTGGTGCTAATCATCTCCCAGTGTTCATCTCGGCGCCCACAAATCTGGTAGATAGTATCCTTGAGATCCTTGCGGTAGACTTCTCCAATGCGTCCCATGGCGATGTGAGCTGCCATACTCTTTCCTAGACTCCAAGTTGGTGCATCAAAAGAAAACTCTATGGGCTCAGTGACTGGCATGAACGTCCTTCCTGGAACTTGAACTTGAATCATCCAGCGCTCTTCTTCAGGTAAAGTGGCGTTGTAGATTCCCGTGAAGCTTGGTACTCCTATGTTCAGGTATCTAGTGACTTCCTTCAAGTGGCGTCCAAAGGGTGTATCTTCATCTGGTTGTGTGAACTTGTTCCTTGCATCCGCCATCCTAAAGAGTAGAAAAGATGAGAAGTCAGAAGAGAAGAGAGTGAGTAGTGATCTAGGTCTTTAGCTTAGTGTTCGTATCCTACAGTCAACGTGTGCTCTGATACCATCTCTGTAGCGACCAGACCTCAAACAGTCTGATCTCTGTGCTTCGGTGTCATCCCTGGATCAGTAATGCTGACACCACATAGTACTCGAAGGATTTATAGCAGAGTAGCAATCACACACTTCTTACATCGAGTGTCTCAAAAGAGAACTTATTACAATAAATATGGCTTAAGGCCATCTAATAACGATAACAGCGGAAGGCTTGGAAGGTAAGTGAGTCCATCAACTCCAACGGCATCACTGAGTATAGAACCACGACCTAAAAACTCCTTAATCATCGTCTGAAAAGTCTGCAACATTAACGTTGCAGCCCGAAAACGGGTCAGCACATGGAATATGCTGGCAAGGTAACACATAGAGAGTAATGAAATGCAACAGCTATACTATATGCATATTGGGCTGGTGGAAAGCTCTATGGTTACAGTTTTTGCGTAAAGCCAATTTTTCCCTACTTCAAAGGAATAAATTTAATTACTATCATGGTGGTTGTTAAACATTGAGAATGGTTGACAGCATTCTCAATCCCAATTAAAGTAACATCATTAAACCCAACAAAATTAACTTTAGAGTAACATGTTGAGATTCACATGAAAATCCAAGTACCAGATACTCAAGATTGTCCATAACCGGGGACACGGCTAACCATGATTAGTTTATTACACTCTGCAGAGGTTTGCGCACTTTTCCCCACAAGACTCGATCGCCTCCGTTTGGTTTCTCGCACTACAGGGTGTTTGAGAAGACGGATGACCGAGACATAGTCTTTTAGAAGCGCTAGCACCTTACGATCGGGTAGACCGTACCACCTACATCCCCTACATCTGCTAGTCTACCACTGTAAGAGTTCGCACAACTTAGTCAACTATGCCAGAGCCCATAATGGCTTATGGCTGCACACGGAAGTTTCTAGTATGAATAATCTCATGATCCCTCTGAGCCTGGGTGGCGGTCCAAAAGAAAAACAGGCAAGTCGTGGAAACCCCAGGTGCCTCAATCCACCCAGATGTGTGTTTAAGTTGCCACCTTAGATAAACCATTAATTATCAATCTCACAACTGTCATGGATTTCACTCACCCAATCCACGTCTACTAGCATAGCATGGCATAATAAGCAAACGTAGAAGTAACTCCCAAAGGTTTGATAATAAACAGGTAATAGGTACTACCTCTTCTACTTCCCATCCCACAATTTAATTAGATCCTAATCATGCAATGTGTGAGAATTGATCTAATGCAATAAAACTGGGTTGTAGAAAAGGTATGATCAAAGCGTTACTTGCCTTGCTGATGATCCGCGAAACCTAGGGATTCAAAGTAACAGGCGGCGCACTCCGGGTATTCTATCGCAGACAAACAAACAAGCATACAATAAGTACTCATCTAATACACAGGTAAAACTCAAATAGAAGATCTAACCAGAAAGTTCAACTTAAGAACCCTGGTTGGCAAAAATAATCAAATCGAATGAAGCAAAAGAAATCAAACGGCGAAAGAAAACAAGTTCATTCTAGTAATGTGGATCTAAGTCAAATTTTACAGTAGCAAAAACATGTTTAAGTTGATTATTCGGAAAGAGGGTTTCGAGATGAAACTCCAGGCGCTTGAATCGCCTGATTCCGATAAACGAGCGAAAAGTTATACTAAAACGAAAATCGGATCAGAAATCGCGATCAGAAAATAACCGCGAAAAATCCGACGAAAAAGAAAAATGACGAACAGATTTTTTTTTTTAAAACGGCATGGAAAACAAGGCGGCGGCGAACTTCGGGCGGCGCGCTGCTCCGGCGGTGGGGCGGCGGCGGCGGCGGCGGCTGGGGCGGCTGGCTAGGGTTAGGGCGGCGGTGATGGGCTGGCTCGGCTCGGGCCTCGGGCGCGCATTATAAAGGCCCCGGCCAGGCGGTTTCCTGGCCGAGTACGGCCCAAAGTCGGTTCCGCGTTTTTTTTAATTCTGCTCGGAAGAAAAATAAAAAGAAATACTAAACGGACTCCAAAAATCAAGAAGTAAATTTTCCCGGGTTTCTAAAATCAAGCCCGAAAAAGTGAACATTTATTTGGGCCCAAACTACAACTTTGAAAAACGCGCATTTTTCCTAAATTCAAATAAAAATACCGAAAACTCCAAAATAAATCTTATTTGATTTTTTTATTAAATCCTCAATATTTCTATATTTTGGGAAAGTCATTTTATTCCCTCTCTCATATTTTTGTAATAGAAATAATTGATGATAAAATAATTAAAATCAAATGATCCTGTTTACAAAATTTGAGGAAACTCAAATATGTAAATAACGAAATCCCCAACTCTTTCCGTGGGTCCTTGAGTTGCTTAGGATTTTCTAGGATCAAAACCAAAAGCAAAATAAAATATGATATGCATGATGATCTAATGTACAACATTCCAAATTGAAAATTTGGGATGTTACACTACTTTATTTGACAAACAAAATTAGCTTTGTGCAAATGAGCCATACAGCCTTCCTTTGAAGCCACATGTAGCTATTAGGTCCTTCCTCGAAGGGAGGCATGTTGAGTAAGTAATTTACTCATTGCAATAATTTTGTTGGCAACAGAGTTGCATGAAGATGAAGGTGATGACTACGACTACTATGGCGATTCGTAGGAGTGAGGTCACGTGGACTACATCGATTGCCTGTGGCTGAGATGGAGTCGCTACGCATTGTACTTTCTGCTGTTTTCCTGAATGTAATAAGTGTCATGAGACATTTATCTAGGTATACCTTGTGGCAAGATATATTTAAAATTGTAATACCTTTTATGTATTATGCAATGATATCATTTCTCTGTGTTGTCAACAATGATCCTGGGGTTGACAAATATACACAGGAGGGTCTGGAAGTTAATTCCGGGTTCCCACATAAGTGGTATCAGAGCCGATGTCGACCTAGCTGCGTGGCCTTAGTTAGAAATGGAATTAGGGACTATTCTTATGAGAAAAACTATTTTGAAAAGGATCATTATCGTTCTCTTTTCGTTCACTATTGCTATTGTCATCTCATCTTATTCAATTGAAATTTAAACTCTACTTCTCTACCATCTTCATTGTAGTATGTGAAACCCTTTTCCCTTGCCCTTGGTGTTAAAAAGTTCGAAGTTTCAAAAGATGTGCCAAGAATTTCAAGATTACTTCAACACCTAAAGCTCCGAGTAGCAACACTACCCCAAGAGAAGACACCACGGGAACTCAAGAGGTCAACACCATCGATCATGGTCCGTTCGTAAATGTTGAAGATTCTCCCCAAGATTAATTGTGACCAGCCATATAGGATTAGGTTGGTTTAACACCCCTATAGTGATAGAACTCATAGCTTGTAGACGTAAAACCTTTCTTGTGTGAGTATTGTCTGCATATTTTTGGTGTTTTCCTATGCAGTGATACTAAAACCCTATTTGCCAAAAATGAGTTTCTTTTGAGTTTTATTTGGATAGTTTCGTGATTATATGGGTGTTATTTTTATTTATCTTCCGGGGCATCTCTGCCTTGTGTAGGACTCTCACTCCTTTTATGATCTTTCCCTCTTCTCAATAAACGCCGGAGGACACTTTCAGAGGTAAGAAGTTGCAACAGCAAGCTTAGAGGTCTATTATCGATGTGAACCCCATAGAAAACCTCTTTTAAGGGGGGTAGTAGACAATGATTGTGTCAAGATTGAAGATTTGAAGACCTTCATTCACAAGGAAGACGAAGATTGAAGACCTTCACTACACCTACCATAACGTTCAAACTTGAAGGATCAATTAGCCTAGCCAGACCAAAGCTTCACCAACAGAAGAAGGACAAGACTGAAGAATGTTCAACCAGTTACAAAAGCTATCAGATTACCATCGCCAAGATCGAAGGATGATTTACAAGTTTTGAAACCTAGAAGAATTATGACAATAGAAGTATCTCCAATGAAGACCCAAAGCCACCTATCACCAAGTTCAGAATGAGCAATGATTCCACAAGTTTTCGAGAAGAACTATGTCGAAGACGAAGCTAATACAAACCCATTCTCTTTAGTCAGCCCAAATCTCGGGGACGAGATTTCTTTTAAGGGGGGTAGATCTGTAACATCCCGATTCTCAGAATGTTTAAGAAAAAGTTTTCCAAAAATCAGGGCAAGAAAATTTCGTTTGTTTTATTTGTTAGCAAAGCTTCATTGGACTTTTATTATTTGAAGGATTTAATTTGAACTAATACCAACCTAAAAATTGCACTTTTGTTTCTTCTCTTGTAGTTGGGTTTGTTTTATTGCCTCCGGCATATTAAATTATGCGTCACTAATTTTTTAAGTTGTTTGCTATTGCTCCAACTTTAACCCCTTTCTAGATTTTCCTTTTCTAAAAAGAAAATCAATTTGTGATTACTTATTCTCTCTATCAAACCCTGGCAATAATTTTCCAAGGTACAATCTGATTTCTTTCTTTTCTCATTTTCTTTCGCCCGATTGGGTGATGCCCATTTTTATTTTCTTGCTAACTCTGTTGGGCTGTGGCAACCCATCCCTCTACCTTATGGGCTGGCCAAACTGGCCCATCTCTCCGGAGCGAACCCCTCTTCTTCTTTCTTTGTAAGTTCACAACAACTCAAGGAAAGAGGAAACATCAACAGTCACGTACATGTAGAAAAGGAAAGGACACAAGGAATTTGCTACCCTCCTTAATTCCATAAACCCATCGGTTTCCAAAATGGAGAGGCTTATCATGCGCCTCCACTTCCTCTTCCACCGCAAGGGCTTCTTCTTCCTCCACTCACATGTACGTGCACACATTACACAGAAGAAGAAACGTTCACCCACTCTCATGCCCTCCCCTCAACTCCCATAAATCTCAATCTTTTTTAGTTTTGAAGATACCTAGACGTCCACCATGATCTCCTTTCTCATTCTCATGAGTCCTCATACCCTCTCTCTTCCTCCTCTGCCCAAGAACCCTCACTGAACTTTTGAAGCTCCATCGACGCAAGGTTTCGATCCCGGTGACTCGGACCATCTCCATCCATGCCCTTGCGCCAGAAGGTTCCCCTGCACAGCATGGTTCCATTCAGGGAAGAATGAACGCGATCCGTCAAGCATACATGAAGAATTTTGCATGTCCGCGTACACTGTTCATCAAGTTCATCGCACTGTTCCATCAAACTCGGTGAGCCTCTATAAAATTCCTTTTGCATGCGTACTTGTCATCACCTAGTGTATCCCGTAGACATCATGATTCAACCTATCTCTGTCGTTGGCCGCGTTTGTCCAAAACCAAATTCAATTCGATGTCATAGGCATAATTCTTTAGTTTTGTTCATCATATGACTTTGAGCCCAATAGATAAAAATATCCATATGACTGTAGAAATCCAGTGATGGGGTTAGATTGTGGGTTCTATCTTGTGATCGGTAGAAGAGATATAATCTTAGTCGTTGTGACGCCCCCGATTCAATCGTACACTAATCATGCACGCAATTGTGCACGATCAAGATCAGGGACTCACGGGAAGATATCACAACACAACTCTAAAACATAAATAAGTCATACAAGCATCATAATACAAGCCAGGGGCCTCGAGGGCTCGAATACAAGTGCTCGATCATAGACGAGTCAGCGGAAGCAACAATATCTGAGTACAGACATAAGTTAAACAAGTTTGCCTTAAGAAGGCTAGAACAAACTGGGATACAGATCGAAAGAGGCGCAGGCCTCCTGCCTGGGATCCTCCAAACTACTCCTGGTCGTCGTCAGCGGGCAGCACATAGTAGTAGGCACCTCCGGTGTAGTAGGGGTCGTCGTCGACGGTGGCGTCTGACTCCTGGACTCCAGCATCTGGTTGCGACGACCAGAAAGAAAGGAAAGGGGAAAAAGGGGGGAGAAAGCAACCGTGAGTACTCATCCAAAGTACTCGCAAGCAAGGAACTACACTACATATGCATGGGTATATGTGTAAGGAGGCCATATCGGTGGACTGAACTGCAGAATGCCAGAATAAGAGGGGGATAGCTAATCCTGTCGAAGACTACGCTTCTGGCAGCCTCCGTCTCGCAGCATATAGAAGAGAGTAGATTGAAGTCCTCCAAGTAGCGTCTTCAAGTAGCATCTCCAAGTAGCATCTCCAAGTATCATCTCCAAGTAGCATCTCCAAGCAGCATCGCATAGCATAAACCTACCCGGCGATCCTCTCCTCGTGGCCCTGTAGAAAAGGGATCACCGGGTTGTCTATGGAACTTGGAAGGGTGTGTTTTATTAAGTATCCGGTTCTAGTTGTCATAAGGTCAAGGTACAACTCCAAGTCGTCCTGTTACCGAAGATCACTGCTATTCGAATAGATTAACTTCCCTGCAGGGGTGCACCAACTTACCCAGCACGCTTGATCCCATTTGGCCGGACACACTTTCCTGGGTCATGCCCGGCCGCGGAAGATCAACACGTCGCAGCCCCACCTAGGCTCAACAGAGAGGCCAGCACGCCGGTCTAAACCTAAGCGCACAGGGGTCTGGGCCCATCGCCCATAGCACACCTGCACGTTGCGTACGCGGCCGAAAGCAGACCTAGCCTAGTGGCGTTCCAGTCCAATTCGGCGCGCGCCGCTCCGTCGCTGACGTCTGAAGTGCTTCGGCTGATACCACGACGTCGGGATACCCATAACTACTCCCGCGTAGATGGTTAGTGCGTATAGGCTCGTAGCCAACTCAGATCAAATACCAAGATCTCGTTAAGCATGTTAAGTATCCGCGAATGCCGAACAGGGCCAGGCCCACCTCTCTCCTAGGCGGTCTCAACCTGCCCTGCCGCTCCGCCACAAAGATCCACACAGAGGGCCGTCGGGACAAAGGTCCTTTCAACCCCCAATCCGTGAATCACTCGCGGGTACTCTTCGAGCTGACCTGACTTTAGTCACCATCTGTATAGTATGTATGTATGTAAAGTATATACCCGTGATCACCTCCCGAGTGATCACGGCCCAATAGTGTAGCGAGGCAGACTAACAAGAATGTAGGGCCAATGATGATAAACTAGCATCCTATACTAAGCATTTAGGATTGCGGGTAAGGTATCAATGACTGTAGCAACAATGACAGGCTATGCATCAGAATAGGATTAACGGAAAGCAGTAACATGCTGCACTACTCTAATGCAAGCAGTTTAGAGGAGAATAGGCGATATCTGGTGATCAAAGGGGGGGGGCTTGTCTGGTTACTCAGACAAGAAGGAGGGGTCGTCAACACCGTAGTCGATCGGGGTACCAGCAGCAGCATCAGCCTCGTAGTCTACCGAAGATAAGAGGGGGAAGAAACAATAAATACAATGCAACATAAGCATGACGATGCGTGACAAAGCAAATGGCGGTGTTAGGTGTGCCCTCACGCCGTATTAGGTGATACCGGCGAAGGGGGGAAAACATCCGAGAAAGTATCCCCAGTGTTTCGCGTTTTTGGGCAGATGAACTGGAGGTGAAATGTTGCAGGTTCACTATGCTAGGGACGCGTGGCGGATGAACGGGCTGCGTATCCGGATTCGTCTCGTCGTTCTGAGCAACTTTCGTGTTGAAAATATTTTAATCCGAGTTACGGATTAAAAGATATGATTTTCTAAAGATTTTATTAATTTCTGGAATTTAATTAACTATTTAATTAATTCGAAGATGATTTAATGACATCAGCATGATGTCAGGCTGACATCAGCAGTCAAGAGAGTTGACTGGTCAACCTGACGTGTGGGTCCCGTTCGTCATTGACTGTTTAGTCGATTTAGGGTTTAACTAACTTAATTACTATTTATTTAAACTAACTAGTTAATTAGACTAATTAAACAGGGTTAATTAACTTAATTAATTCACTAATTAATTAATTATTAATTTTATTAATATTATTTTAAATTCTTTTAATTCTATATTTTTTTTAAACATGTTCTGTGGGCGGGGCCCATATGTCATAGGCCCCAGGGGGCCATAGCGGTTTTGGGCGCGGGTGCGGGCACGCGCCCATCAGGGCCACCAGGGGGGGCGCCGGCGATAGCAGGGCACGGCGAGGCCGGCCGCCGGAGGCGACAGCGGTGAGGCCACGGCGGGACGGCGCCAGGGCGCGGCAGCAGAGGCGAGGACGCGGGGAGCAAGGGAGAGGGCGAGGCAGAGAGGCCTCAGCGGGGCGAGGCGCTGGGCGCGGCCAGCGCACGGACGATGCCGCGGTCGTGAGTGTGTGCGCGAGACTGAAGGAGGAGAGGAGGAGGCGGAGGCTCACAGCGAGATGCAGGGATCGGGGCAGTGGGGCGCGGGGAGGAGACGAAGAAGTCAGCGACGCGGTGACGAGGTGCAGGCCGGCGAGGAGGAGGAGGCAGACCGGCGAGGACGTCCGGCGAGGTCCAGGCGGCGGCGTGCGCGGTCGATCTGGGCGGCGGGGTCGTTGAGGCCGTTCGGGGAGGAGGTCGAGGACGGCCGGGCGACGAGGAGACGAGCAGTTGCGGCGAGGGACGGCACCGACGTCGGTGTTGAGCGGCGGGGGCCGAGGCGGCGAGGGGCGCCGGGTTCGTTCCCCTTCCCGATCCAGATCGGGATCGAGAGGTGGGGGAAGCAGACGAGGGGGAGACGGGGAAGCGAGGTCCGGCGAGGTGGTCCTCTAGGCGGCGTCGACGAGGTGGCTGCGACGGTGCGGCGATGGGGTCGGGGTCGCTCGACCCCAATCCAGTCGGGAGGGAGGGAGGAGTGAGTGGGGGGTCGTGGGGAACGATGGGGGGAGTGGGGGTGACGCTAGGGTTCGGTCGCCCCAGGGGGTGCTGTAGGCACCAGCTGGGCCGGCCTGGTTGGCCCGATGGCCTGCTGGGCCATGGTCCAGCGGGGGGGGGGTGTCTCTTCTATTTCTTTTTTTTGTTCTTTGTTAGTTTTGTTTTCTGTTTTTATATTTTCTTTTCTTTTATTTTTTATTTGTAGTTTCATTTATCTTTAGTTTTATAAAATTTACCCCTAGTGCCTAAATTTGTACTTATCAAAAAACTATTGTGGGATTAATTATTAACCCATAATAAAATAGTTTTAGCATTCTATAAATTCAATAGGTATTTGTTTAATTGTTTTCACTACTGTTTTAATTGTTCTAGAGCCTTTAAACATTTTATCAAAGTTTGGTTTCTCCATCATAATTACTTACGATTTATTTGACACAACCCGAACATTTTAGTTTTAATTTTTGAAAACTTTTGTTGTTTGCCTGATTTGGAATTGGAATTCGAACCGTTTTCGAACTAACGGGAGATTAGCAACAGTAATCGAGGTGACGTGGCATCATTAGCAGAGGTTCACTGTAGCATAATTATCCGGGCGTCACAATTCTCCTCCACTACAAGAAATCTCATCCCGAGATTTAAGAGGGGAGTAAGGGGGAAAGTTCTGGTTACGAAATTCTAACGGATCTTCTCGAGGAAGTTAATCCCTTTCGTTGATGTCTTCAATTCGTTATTCCAATGCATCATGTAAACTTGTCATCATTTCTTCGGAACTCCGTCGTACTTACGAAAGGATAAGGGGCAGCTCACTACGACATAATGATTTTGAGGGAAACAATGTGGGGTTAACCCATGAATGAGTATAAGATTATCTCTCGAGTTGAACAAATTACACATATCGAGAGCAAAGTAAGACGGTGCAATAAGAAGTTTCAAGCGGATAGGCAATCGTTCATTGCCTGAAGCAGAGTGCGAAAGGGGTTCTGAGCAACGGGAATAAGTATTGTGTCCGATACCAGAATAGATCAACAGGCAAGTGGCCCGTGAATTACATACAAAGTCAAGCACGAGGAATAACTTTGACAACAGGTTGTACAGGAGAGTCTGGTTTCGATCCTGTGGAACTGTGGGTTATGGGCCCACATGTGGGTTAAAGTAGGAAGGGCGGAGACGTCTTGCGCGATCATGCAAGCAAGGCATGTCAGAGGGTAGCCTGTCGATTAAGTCGGCAACAACGTCGATACCAAGGGCGAGGGACGAAGAGAACCATTTTCCTGCTTGTTGAACGAGGCGGACCAATAGGCAAAGTTCCCGTCCGTCGGTGGCTACCGAAATGTCATCAACACTAGAAACAGGGTCTTACTGACAGAGTTGTACATCGAGGTGTTTGCACAAGTAGTGGATTATTACTGCTTATATCATATAGATCATAGAAAAGGTTTAAACAAACCAATGGAAGGAAAATATGATCATCAGATTAAACAGAACAATGGAAAGAAAAATATGTTTAAACAAATATTTCAAGGGTATATCCTTCCCAAGGACAAGCAGAGCAAGATATCCATGACAGGATATAAAGTAGAAAACCATTTAGGTAAGAGGGGAAGGAATCTCATGATATTACCCATACAACGGTGTTAGGATAAATGATAAATAAAATCTAGCATCGTGCTTCAAATGTTCCTGTTGAAAATCGGAGTACCATTGACATGCTTCGAGATAGCATTGACATGGTCTTCAGGTGAAGATCAGACTTTGGAAACACGAAGGATCCATCAGGAATAACTTGTAGAATAAGCCTTACAATTTCCTCATGGAAGACTGGCTAAACTTGCTAAAAGGATACTACAACAATAGGTCCTCCACCCGGGGGGGGGGGGTGCTAGGCATGACATCATGTTACCGGGTCATCAAAGGACCAAGATCATAACTCTTGGAAAGTTGTCCCAACCATCATATCTGACCGAGATCCATATCCAATTGGTGTCATGATACCTCAGACTCAGGGGGTCCGAGAGCAAAAGGTGCAACACAAATCGACGAAATGACATTGCAAGATTCTCGAGAAATGAACTATGGGAGCGGGTTTCTGAAGCAATAGTTCATCATTAAACCAAGGAGGGGATGAGAAGGTGGCTGATGGGCTCAGCGACAATTCATCGAGAATTCCAAACGGATGGATTTCCACGATAATGTGAACAAGAAGATGACATTTGTTAGATCAAATGATATAATGGGATATGCTCGAGGAAAACATACATAATTAAACATTGGTTGAACGGTGCACCCGAAATATGGGTTGGGTTGCACGGTCAATGTTAGAATGGTGATTCAATTATCGAAAGACTTAGATTGAACTATCGCCCATTCACTTCAAAGCAATAGGGTTGCTAGAAGTTTTGAATTCACACTTCATAGCTCAATTGTCGGTATTCCGGTCGAAAACAATACGGGGACCAAGGAATGAACGAAGATGGCAAGAAGTATTATGATATCAAGAATTCTTAAGAGGTGGTGAAATTCTCACCACATTCTTGACAAAAAGAGATGGTAATACTTCCGAGGTAAAGAAGATCAACTGCTAGGTAGCAGGGATCTCAAGGTTTACACAAAACACGAACAAGTTGTGTTGATCGGAAGGCAATAAAGTGGTCGATGAGAACAGGAATCATCGAGGGGCAAGGATGGTATTACCCATCATGAATTCAATTGAATTCCTGGAAGAGCTCGGAATGATGATGATGATCACGACACATTTGTCGAGAGATTTCACGAAGATGTAATCGATCGACGATGACATCAAGTCAAACAATGATGAAGTGAAAGGTTATTGGAACCAAGGGTACGACACAAACTCGAAACCAAGCTTGTTGTTCAAGGCGAAATGATATGACGATGAGGATCGACGTAAGGTTAGTTCATCGTCGAAAATTGGTGCTCCAAGAATAAGGACCAGGTAGCACAGTTAGAATCGTCACGACAATGATATAGCCAAACAGGCTAGGAATGGCGTGATCGGGTACAAACTCGTACTTATAGAAGCTTACTGAAGAGTTGTTGAACCGTAGAGCGGACTCGGTTCAGTTATCGGGGTCTTTGAGTGTTCAATAACTCAGAGCCCGTGAAAAATTGGAATCAGTGGGAAGGTAGCACTTGATGAATAACTCATAAGAAGTCATGCAGTTCCATAATAATCTCAAGATACCAGGGGGTAATACTCGACGACAGATCCAAGTAGAGGTTGGACTGGGGTATTTCTCTATAGAAGATAAGTGCTTAAACTTGCACGGGAAATGGTATTTAAAGGAGGACATGGTCGGAACCACGATTGCAAAGGATCAATTCACCGATACCAAAGGATATTATATCAAGGAAATAGTTACAAGAAGCTTCCATGATAGGATCTACATCGTGTCCATGGGCATGAACACAAAGTTCAAGGTCGACTCCCACTTCTTTAATGCATAACCTTCATTCACCTCTCGTATTTCGAAAATGACATTAGTTGTTGAAAGTTTTACCTGGTGCAATACCAGATAAGTTAAACCCGTGAAATCTTTCGGGTTCACACAGATTAGGGAAGGCATAGGTTCAACCCATCAGGTATCTTAGGAACATATACCACAAACTTCGGAGTAAATAATACAAGCTCGAAAGTAGAGCATTGTTCAAAAGCAGATGATACAATTTCCCAAAGGCATTATATACCCATGTAAAGGCTCACAAGGTTATTCAATATGAAGGACACTGTCGGATAATAATCCAACCAAGGATATAGCGGTCCATAAAAGATCTGATGTGAGTATCGATACTCAACCAGAGGAAGAAGAATGCACGGGCATCATATTATAGAGCATCTGAATAATTCGATGCTTAGATAACAAAGGAATTACGATTTCCAAAACAAAGGATCAGAAGTTGTCGCTCTGATCAAGGATAGATAAGTTGGATAGACCAGAGTCACAATTGACGTCCAATAGTTTGGTCAAGAACCAGCTCATGTTCAAAAAATGATGTCTGAGCCAGAAAGATAATTTAGAAGGGTTGATAGATGATTGTGTGCATTCGCACACATGTTGAATCAATAGGATCAAAATGACGGTGTCAAAATATACTAATGAATATTGCTAGATATATGGGAAGCATCCATAATGCAAGTAGACAAGTATTTGCAGAGCAATAAAGCTGCTAAGGATTTCCGGAGGATTGAATAGTATTCCAAAGACTTTTGTGAAACATCTAAACAACTGGGGATGAGAGGATACTCGGAAAGTGCGAGAAATTATTCTTAGGGGTATTCAGGTGGCAAGGAACTGCAAGGCAGTAGGCACAAAGTATTGTCGGAACATTAGAGAGAATTTCGAGGTATCTTGTAATAACAAGATCGACTGGGTATAAAGTAAGAATGACGGGTGTAAGTATTTATCCTTAGGGATATTGCAGTGGAAGGGAATTGCAAAAGCAACAGGCACAAGGTCTCGGGAGAATATCGGAAGGTATCTTCGGAATCCTTCGATGCACAAAGTAATCATCTGGACTGAAGGGGCTCTCCGGGAGAAAGTATTATTGAGAACCTAGAGTCCGAGTTAGTAAAATCGTTTAACCCGAATAGAAGAGATGTCAGAGTCCCAGAGCATAGGTCGAGGAATAAAAGATCCTACTACCACCCAATGGCGACGTGGGCCCATAAGGCACACGGCCAAGTTAGTAAAAGTTTTGCAATGACTAGACTCAACTTCGGCCAAGGAGTTCGAAAGGGGGATTCCTACAGGCAGTCGGCTCTGATACCAACTTATCTGGTGATCAAGGGGGGGGGGGCTTGCCTGGTTGCTCAGACAAGAAGGAGGGGTCGTCAACACCGTAGTCGATCGGAGTACCAGCAGCAGCATCAGCCTCGTAGTCTACCGAAGAGAAGAGGGGGAAGAAACAATAAATACAATGCAACATAAGCATGACGATGCGTGACAAAGCAAACGGCGGTGTTAGGTGTGCCCTCACGCGGTATTAGGTGATACCGGCGAAGGGGGGAAAACATCCGAGAAAGTATCCCTAGTGTTTCGCGTTTTTGGGCAGATGAACCGGAGGTGAAATGTTGCAGGTTCACTATGCTAGGGATGCGTGGCGGATGAACGGGCTGCGTATCCGGATTCGTCTCGTCGTTCTGAGCAACTTTCGTGTTGAAAATATTTTAATCCGAGTTACGGATTAAAAGATATGATTTTCTAAAGATTTTATTAATTTCTGGAATTTAATTAACTATTTAATTAATTCGAAGATGATTTAATGACATCAGCATGATGTCAGGCTGACATCAGCAGTCAAGAGAGTTGACTGGTCAACCTGACGTGTGGGTCACGTTCGTCATTGACTGTTTAGTCGATTTAGGGTTTAACTAACTTAATTACTATTTATTTAAACTAACTAGTTAATTAGACTAATTAAACAGGGTTAATTAACTTAATTAATTCACTAATTAATTAATTATTAATTTTATTAATATTATTTTAAATTCTTTTAATTCTATATTTTTTAAACATGTTCTGTGGGCGGGGCCCATATGTCATAGGCCCCAGGGGGCCATAGCGGTTTTGGGCGCGGGTGCACGCACGCGCCCATCAGGGCCACCAGGGGGGCGCCGGTGATAGCAGGGCACGGCGAGGCCGGCCGCCGGAGGCGACAGCGGTGAGGCCACGGCGGGACGGCGCCAGGGCGCGGCAGCAGAGGCGAGGACACGGGGAGCAAGGGAGAGGGCGAGGCAGAGAGGCCTCAGCGGGGCGAGGCGCTGGGCGCGGCCAGCGCACGGACGATGCCGCGGTCGTGAGTGTGTGCGCGAGACTGAAGGAGGAGAGGAGGAGGTGGAGGCTCACAGCGAGATGCAGGGATCGAGGCAGTGGGGCGCGGGGAGGAGACGGAGAAGTCAGCGACGCGGTGACGAGGTGCAGGCCGGCGAGGAGGAGGAGGCAGACCGGCGAGGACGTCCGGCGAGGTCCAGGCGGCGGCGTGCGCGGTCAATCTGGGCGGCGGGGTCGTTGAGGCCGTTCGGGGAGGCGGTCGAGGACGGCCGGGCGACGAGGAGACGAGCAGTTGCGGCGAGGGACGGCACCGACGTCGGTGTTGAGCGGCGGGGGCCGAGGCGGCGAGGGGCGCCGGGTTCGTTCCCCTTCCCGATCTAGATCGGGATCGAGAGGTGGGGGAAGCAGACGAGGGGGAGACGGGGAAGCGAGGTCCGGCGAGGTGGTCCTCTAGGCGGCGTCGACGAGGTGGCTGCGACGGTGCGGCGATGGGGTCGGGGTCGCTCGACCCCAATCTAGTCGGGAGGGAGGGAGGAGTGAGTGGGGGGTCGTGGGGAACGATGGGGAGGAGTGGGGGTGACGCTAGGGTTCGGTCGCCCCAGGTGGTGCTGTAGGCACCAGCTGGGCCGGCCTGGTTGGCCCGATGGCCTGCTGGGCCATGGTCCAGCGTGGGGGGGGGGGTGTCTCTTCTATTTATTTTTTTGTGTTCTTTGTTAGTTTTGTTTTCTGTTTTTATATTTTCTTTTCTTTTATTTTTTATTTGTAGTTTCATTTATCTTTAGTTTTATAAAATTTACCCCTAGTGCCTAAATTTGTACTTATCAACAAACTATTGTGGGATTAATTATTAACCCATAATAAAATAGTTTTAGCATTCTATAAATTCAATAGGCATTTGTTTAATTGTTTTCACTACTGTTTTAATTGTTCTAGAGCCTTTAAACATTTTATCAAAGTTTGGTTTCTCCACCATAATTACTTACGATTTATTTGACACAACCTGAACATTTTAGTTTTAATTTTTGAAGACTTTTGTTGTTTGCCTGATTTGGAATTGGAATTCGAACCGTTTTTGAACTAACGGGAGATTAGCAACAGTAATCGAGGTGACATGGCATCATTAGCAGAGGTTCACTGTAACATAATTATCCGGGCGTCACAGTCGTTTTTTTGTATGGAATCCAAATAGGTTTGTGTTGGTAAAACTTTTCTATTCGTATGTTATTTCTATGTCTCTCATTATGCCTAGGAGTATCAAATGTTTTACTCGATTGATTTGAAGGTGCGTTTTTTTGTAGCATTTCGTGTAGATAACTTTGTGCATCATCTAAAAGTATGATATGCCTTTGTATTAGTTCCTTCGAGTTACTACCTTGTGTAGGAGTTGATTGGGCATTAGTTATCATCCCTCATACATGATTGGCACGTGTTATTATTTTAATTAGATTTGGAGCATTATTAGTGTATTCTTATTATCATTATTTTGGTTATATTTGATACTTATTGTTTGCGAGCGTATAATATTTGGTGAACGCTCGACATGCTTATATTTATGTGGAATTATTCTAAACTTTGCTTTATGTATCGAATAATGGAATATTTCATGTTCCGATTATTTCTTTTGATTAGAATGAATATATCTTAGATATATTTTCTATATTCATTTACATCCATGTAGCATGTGTGTTTTATATATTCAAAACCATGTCATGCCTATGATAGTGGTCCGTCAATCTATTATTTTGTTGTTTAGTTTCTTTATAGTAGTTGTCTTGAATTGGCATGTAAACTTAGAACATAGCCATGGTTGTGATGAATTACTTGTTGTAGGCACTCTATTAGCATTTTAATTATCTATCACATCATGCGTGGTTCAAGCTCACTTTCTCACTTTGCTAAGTTGTGTGACATGTCATGTTTTATGTGTTATTTTGGTAGCAACTTTTGAGTAATTGTTAACGCGATTTTGTAGATGTTTATTGTTTAGTATTGCATGGATAGTTGCTTTATGTCATTGTTATATTTGCATTCTATATAGAATTTATTCGTTGTGACATAGAGTTCAATTTATTGTTTCTTGGTAATTAGCAAACGTGTTATATTTACCTAGGATAGTAGCTATGCATGCTTAGTTGATTGACATGTCATATTAATATTTACTCATGTAGAAGGCATATTTGGTTGTATGCCTACCATGTGTTATATCATTGGTAGTTTGTACCTTATGTTCATACATTTGGTTAATGTTTACTTGGTAGACATATCATAGTGATTTGTTGATACCATACATTCTTTTATTTAGGAATTTCTTGCTTTCACTAGTAGAAAAAGGGGGCTTTGGTCCAGGCCGGGTAACCCATTTAGTCCCGGTTCAGTCCAGAACCGGGACCAATGGGTGCATTAGTCCCGGTTTGTGCGGCTAAGGCATTAGTCCCGGTTCACCTGGGCCCTTTAGTCCCGGTTCATGCCACGAACCGGGACTAAAGGGTGCGATGCCCATTAGTCCCGGTTGGTGGCACCAACCAGGACTAAAGGTCTAACCTTTAGTACCGGTTGGTGCCACCAACCGGGACTAATGGCCTTTGAGGCATTAGTACCGGTTCATGGCACGAACCGGTACTAAAGGTCCAATTTTCAAACTCTCCCCCCCGGTGGATCGCCTTTTCAGTTTTAGAAAAAACAAAAGAAAATGATGGAAATGTCAAAAAAATAAAATAAAATAAGTTTCCCATGTGATATGTGGTCTAGTTGTTGGGAAAATTTACAAATATGAATTTCGACTTTATTTACAAAATCTCTCTGGAATTTGTAAAATGGGCATAACTTTTGCATACGAACTTGGATTAAAAAGTTTTTGATATGAAAAATCATCTACTCGAAAAGTTACATCCGATGGAGACCGCCTACGGCCTGTTTGCAAATTTGTAGAATCCTCAAATTCCAAAAGGAAAAAAAGTTATGCTCAAATTTCAGTTTTTTTTAATTTTCATTAAATCTGGTCAAACTATTGTCAAACTACTTATTCAAGAAGTATTAGTGTTACTAAATAATTATTCAAGAATATTAGTGTTATTAAATAATTATTTCAGTTTTTTTGAATTTTGGTCAAATCTGATCAAACTATGGTCAAACTGTGGTCAAACAATGGTCAAACTACTTATTCAAGAACCGGGACTAAAGGCCCTTATGAACCGGGACTGCAGGCCCTTTTTCTACTAGTGCTTATCAATACCATGTCATGATGATCGATTGTATAACTTGATTGCATAACGCGTGTGTGTACCAATCTGTGTGTTGTATGATGCTTAGTTGTGTACCTTTTGTATATTTGCAAGTGTATGATGACTACATAGAAATGCATGTCATCTTGTTATTCATGCTTCTATAACACATGTTGATTTGGTTGATGAGATGATCTAGTTGTATACTTTCCTACATGCTTAGTATGCTTCCATGTTCTTATTTATCATGACTAGCATGGTAGTGTTGTATGCTAACGTCGTGCTTGATCTTTAGGTCACTTGTTATCAACTAGGTTATCTCATAGTTACACGTTGCATTTTATTAGTAGAATATTTTGGTATCTCGTGCCATGATCATCCATGCTTAGCATCATATCTGGTTTAGCTTACTGTTGCATTTGTGGTATGCCTAAGTCTAGACATCAAGTCATGCTAGTTATCTTTCATGTGTTATTATATTCCATGTGTTATAGTTGTACTTGTGTTGCTCATATATGCTTGACTTGTCTCATGTTAGTGTTATGAGTGTTTGGCACATGTTGCATTAGTTCATCACGTGATTAGGATGGTTCACCTTTCAATAGTTAAGTTGTGTCTTTCTCATATGCTTAGTGCACATTGTTGCTTTGTTGTTAATCATGTTGTGGTAATATTTTTGCTAGAGGTCATTTGGATATTAGTTGTTTCCTTTATTATAAAGAGTGTCCTAGTTTACTATCTTCTCATGGTCACTCATATGTTTAATGCTTTTGTTATTAGATAAGACCTCTTCACGATTCTATACTCACATGCCTTGTATGATGTGTCTGGTTATTTAATTTTCCAATTAGTTTTGTGATACCATTGGCTGTCTTTTGTCATATAAATGCTTGCTAATAGTTGTTATGGTTGGTGTTTAGTCTTTGCTTATTTTTAACCATAATAAATATTTGGATACATCCAAATATTTACTTGTGGTTGATTATTAATCTTAATCATATCAATAGTAGTTCACTCTTTTGTTCCATTTCTTGTATAGTTTCTTGTTAATTGTTTGACAAATGACTTGGTTTGTTATAATAGAGTTGATCCTATTTTATATTAATAATGTTATAGGGTTAGACCTAGGTCAATTCGATTCATGTTGTTGAGTGATGTTTGATTGCTTAACTAGTATGGTTTGTAATGTTTGTTCGTTTGTCTTATGGAACTATTGCCTTTCGAATTATTATATAGTTGATGTATATGTTTGACTACTATTGACCATTATAAATTTTTAGATTCTATCTAAATATCTATTTGTGGTTAACTATTACCTTCATCATGTCATGTTGTAATTGTGTGGTTAAATGAATAGGATGGTTCCTTTTCATGTGTGTTGATGCCATTGTGTTTGTTAGATAGTAGTTTCCTATATAGTTTGTCGAGATGTGTAGTGGGTACTACTAGTGGTTAGTACCATAGTTCGTATTAGAACGTTGGTCTTGATCGCCAAGCCTTCCATAGTTATGTCAACCTAGACCTTGTCACTTCGTTGAATCCTCTTTACTTACCTCCCTATCATGCTATCTCATTTCAGAATCTCCATCTGATCGATATATCGCTATCCATCCACTCTTAATTTGTTTTGGATGTTATTTGGCTTTACTATTGTTTTGGTATTTATTTGTTTTCCATTTTCTATTGTTACGACGAGTAGGGAGTGGCGAGGTTGGACAAGGACAGAAACAGGTTACCGAAGGACTCAACAACGAAGGCATGCCTCCTTCTTTGATCATACTTATCCTATGGTTTACAAAATTGCATTGAGTTTTATTGTTACTATGTGCATGCTATTTTAATTCTCGTAGCAAGCATGTCGATTGACACATTACCCTGATCCGCTTGTTGCCTATTTACTTGACACTTGAGTAGAAGTATATAATTCCGGTAGAGTAGAAATGCTTAGCCATGCTTATCACCCTATAGGTGCCTTGTTGAATGACCTCCGAGTCATTGATAGTTGAAACTTAATGCTGAGCTAGGCCAGTTGGCCCTTGTTAACCCCCTCTATCCTATTCTACTCTGGGTGAAACTTCCCATCTGAATACTGGCGCGGGCGACAACTGAATCAAGGATTGAAGGAGCGATTGGCCGCCCTTCACGAGTTGAAGGGGGCAATCAGTCGTCCGTGCCGCATAAGACCTAATAAGTCTTGGATTTGAAGATTGTGATAACAGTACAGCCACATGCTATATTGGCACTGCTTGGTCAAGTAAGCTAGTCAGCCTTAGGTGTCGAAGTTGTCGTACCGCAGATGGGATATTTGCCTTGCGAGGAGCATCCTTGGCACAGATGGGGGGACCGGTTTGAGGACGTACTCTCAGTTCCGTGCGCCAGACCCGGTGGGCATGTCACATCTTTGGGGGATCTAGTACAGAGACCTCGTCACAATCTCCCTGCCGGTATACCAAATGGTGTACTATACCAGCGGCCACTGGTGGCATCAAGACGAGATTGTGTCGTGTGGGTAAAGTGTGCGACCTCTGCAGAGTGTAAAACTATTCGAATAGCCGTGTCCACGGTCATGGACAACACATGAATCTTTCTTGACGTACAGGACCTGTCTTGCTTATTCCCTCTTTGCCCCTATTCTTGAAACCTATGAAGGACGTGAGCTGATCGAGGATCCTCACTTGATGAAAGTTGTTCTGGAAATAAAACATGTTTCCATCTAAAACTGCTTTTATCCAACTACTTTATTTGACAAACAAAATTAGCTTTATGCAAATGAGCCATACAGCCTTCCTTTGAAGCCACGTGTATCTATTAGGTCCTTCCCCGAAGGGAGGCATGTTGAGTACGTAATGTACTCATTGCAATAATTTTGTTGACAACAGAGTTGCATGGAGATGAAGGTGATGACTACGACTACTATGGCGATCCGTAGGAGTGAGATCATGTGGACTACATCGATTGCCTGTGGCTGAGATGGAGTCGCTACGCATTGTACTTTCCGCTGTTTTCCTGAATGTAATAAGTGTCATGAGACATTTATCTAGGTATACCTTGTGGCAAGATATATTTAAAATTGTAATACCTTTTATGTATTGTGCAATGATATCATTTCTCTGTGTTGTCAACAATGATCCTGGGGTTGACAAATATACACAGGAGGGTCTGGAAGTTAATTCTGGGTTCCCACAGAACCACTACTCCCACGACGTCGTGTGTACCCCTACCATCACCCCGAAGACGTTGGAGTCATCAAGTACCTCTCCGAACGAACATGAACCACAACTTCCGCTACTATCGAACCCAATCCGCTCCGAAAATGAACACTTCGAAGCTATAAACGACGGAATGATGCCCGTGGACCGAATGCATGTGTTGTATGAGATGAACTCCGTGTTTGCACCGTGCCCGTTTGTTTCATGCACGTCCCCGTTTGCCATGTCGTCGACCCATGGGAACCCAGTAACCGGGATCACCCCACCATCTTTTGCACGCTCCCGCCACACTTCCTTTGCACCGGTATCTGATACGTGTCTGTCATAGCTACTTTTCCAAACACTTTTTCCCTTGTTTTGGACTCTAACTTGCATGATTTGAGTGGAACTAACCCAGACTGACGTTGTTTTCAGCAGAATTGCCATGGTGTTATTTATGTGCAGAAACAAAAGTTCTAGGAATGACCTGAAACTTCACGGAACGTCTTTTTGGAAATAATAAAAAATCCTTTTAAAAGATGAAGACCAGGGGGCCCACACCCTAGCCACGAGGGTGGGGGGCGCGCCTGCCCCCTGGGCGCGTCCCCTACCTCGTGGGCCCCCTGGAGCTCCTCCGACCTCAACTCCAACTCTATATTTACTTTCGGGGAGAAAAAATCAGAGAGAAGGATTCATCGCGTTTTACGATAAGGAGCCGCCGCCAAGCCCTAAAACCTCTCGGGAGGGCTGATCTGGAGTCCGTTCGGGGCTCCGGAGAGGGGAATCCGTCGCCATCGTCATCTTCAACCTTCCTCCGTCACCAATTTCATGATGCTCACCGTCGTGCGTGAGTAATTCCATCGTAGGTTTGCTGGACGGTGATGGGTTGGATGAGATTTATCATGTAATTGAGTTAGTTTTGTTAGGGTTTGACCCCTAGTATCCACTATGTTCTGAGATTGATGTTGCTATGACTTTGCTATGCTTAATGCTTGTCACTAGGGCCCGAGTGCCATGATTTCATATCTGAACCTATTATGTTTTCATCAATATATGAGAGTTCTTGATCCAATCTTGCAAGTCTATAGTCACCTACTATGTGTTATGATCCGGCAACCCCGAAGTGACAATAATCGGGACTACTCCCGGTGATGACCGTAGTTTGAGGAGTTCATGTATTCACTATGTGTTAATACTTTGGTCTGGTACTCTATGAAAAAGAGGCCTTAATAACCCTTAGTTTCCGATAGGACCCCGCTGCCACGGGAAGGTAGGACAAAAGATGTCATGCAAGTTCTTTTCCATAAGCACGTATGACTATATTCAGAATACATGCCTACATTACATTGATGAATTGGAGCTAGTTCTGTGTCACCCTAGGTTATGACTGTTACATGATGAACCACATCCAGCATAATTCTCTATCTCCGATCCATTGCCTACGAGCTTTCCATATATTGTTCTTCGCTTCTTTACTTTTCCATTGCTATTGCTATCATCACTACAAAATACCAAAAACATTACTTTTGCTATCATTACCTTTTGCTACCGTTACCACTACTATCATATTACTTTGCTACTAAATACTTTGCTGCAGATATTAAGTTTCCAGGTGTGGTTGAATTGACAACTCAGCTGCTAAAACTTGAGAATATTCTTTGGCTTCCCTTGTGTCGAATCAATAAATTTGGGTTGAATACTCTACCCTCGAAAACTGTTGCGATCCCCGATACTTGTGGGTTATCAAGACTATTTTCTGGCGCCGTTGCCGGGGAGCGTAGCTCTATTCTTCGAGTCACTTGGGATTTATATCTGCTTATCATTATGAAGAACTTGAGAGATCCAAAAACCAAGATTTCTCCCTCAACTACGAGGGGAGGTAAGGAACTGCCATCTAGCTCTACACTTGATTCACCTTCTATTTTGAGTAAGATTGCGACACCTAAACCTGCTTCTGCTATTCATTCTGATATGTCGCATGTTATTGCTGATGCCACTTCTGCTATGCATGATACTTATGATGAAACTACTTCTATGCTTGATACTACTGTGCCACTTGGTGAATTTCTTGATGAACAACTTGCTAGGGTTAGAGAGAATGAAAATAGTGAAACTGATAATATCGATGAAAGTGATGATGAAGACTCTCCCCCTAATAAATATGAATTGTCTATTATTCCTGAGGGTTATGTTTTGGAAAAGGAAGCTGCTTAGCTATTTTACCTTGCAAAGATAGATACGAGCTCAAGAGGTTATTAGCTAAATGGAAGCAGCAATCTCTTAATGCTAGAATGAAACCTGACCCTGCTTTTGCTACTTCACCTATCTGTGTTACTGATAAGGATTATGAATTCTCTGTTGATCCTAATATAAATACTTTGGTTGAATCTGATCCTTTTCATGGCTATGAATCTGAAACTATTGTGGCACATCTTACTAAATAAATGATATAGCCACCCTGTTCACTAATGATGAGAAATCTCGCTACCTTTATATCCTTAAAATATTTCCGTTCTCATTAAAGGGTGATGCTAAGATATGGTTTAATTCTCTTGATCCTGGTTGTGTGCGTAGTCCCCAGGAAATGATTTATTACTTCTCTGCTAAATATTTCCCTGCTCATAAGAAACAAGCTGCTTTGAGGGATATATATTTTTTGTGCAAATTGAAGAAGAGAGTCTCCCACAAGCTTGGGGGAGGCTTCTCCAATTACTTAATGCTTTGCCTGATCACCCTCTTAATAAAAATGAAATACTTGATATCTTTTATAATGGACTAACCGATGGTTCCAGAGATTACCTGGATAGTTGTGTTGGTTCTGTTTTCAGGGAAAGAACACCGGATGAAGATGAAATTCTATTGAATAATATGTTGACAAATGAAAATAATTGGACACTTCCTGAGCCTATTCCTAAACCAACTCTAAAGAAGAGAAGTGTTCTATTTCTCAGTCCTGAAGATATGCAAGAGGCAAAGAAATCTATGAAAGAAAAAGGTATTAAAGCTAAAGATGTTAAGAATTTACCTCCTATTGAAGAAATACATGGCCTTAATTTACCGCATGTTGAAGAAACATATGATCTTAATCCATTACCTATTGAATAAATACATGGTCTTGATAACCCGACACAGGTAGTAAAGGTAAATTCTCTCTATAGATATGATAAAGCTGAAATCCCATTTACTAAGTTTGCTAGCTCATGCTTAGATGAGTTTGATAAATTTGTGGTTAAGTAAGAAGACTTCAATGCTTATTTTGGTAGACAATTGAAATACAATTCAAATATGCTTGAACACTTGGGTGATTATATGGCTGATGTCAAAGATGAACTTAAACTTATTAGTAAACATGCTTCTATGGTTACCACTCAAGTAGAACAAGTACTTAAAGCTCAAAATGATTTGCTCAATCAACTGAATAATAAGAATAATGATTATGCTGTTAGAGTGGCTACTAGAACTGGTAGAATGACTCAGGAACCTCTGTATCCTGAAGGCCACCCTAAGAGAATTGAGCAAGATTCTCGGAGAAATAATATAGATGCACCTAGTCCTTCTAAAAGGAAGATAAAGGAAAATGATAGGACTTTGCATGCTTCTAGTGAACCTATTGCTGAAATACATGAGAATCCAAATGATATTTCTATTTCTGATGCTGAAACACAACCTGGTAATGAACCTGAAACTAGTGATAATGTTAATGATAATGTTCATGTTGATGCTCAACCTAGTAATGGTAATGATATAGAAATTGAACCTGATGTTGATCTTGATAACCCACAATCAAAGAATCGACGTTATGATAAGAAAGACTTTGTTTCTAGGAAACACGGAAAGGAAAGAGAGCCTTGGGTTCAGAAATCCACGCCCTTTCCTCCCAAACCATCCAAGAAAAAAGATGATGAGGATTTTGAGCGCTTTGCTAAAATGATTAGACCTATCTTTTTGCGTATGCGAATAACTGATATGCTCAAAATGAATCCTTATGCTAAGTATATGAAAGAAATTGTTACAAATAAAAGAAAGATACCGGAAGCTGAAATTTCCACCATGCTTGCTAATTATACTTTTAAGAGTGGAATACCAAAGAAACTTGGGGATCCAGCAGTACCCACTATACCATGCTCCATTAAAAGAAACTATGTTAAAACTGCTTTATGTGATCTTGGAGCCGGTGTTAGTGTTATGCCTATCTCTTTATATCGTAGACTTGACTTGAATAAGTTGACACCTACTGAAATATCTTTGCAAATGGCTGATAAATCAACTGCTATACCTGTCGGTATTTGTGAGGATGTGCCTGTTGTGGTTGCAAACGTTACTATTTTAACGGACTTTGTTATTCTTGATATTCCCGAGGACGATAGTATGTCTATTATTCTTGGAAGGCCTTTTTTGAATATTGTAGGGACTGTTATTGATTGCACCAAAGGCAATGTATCTTTTCATGTTAATGGTAATGAGCATACGGTACACTTTCCAAGGAAACAATCTCAAGTTCATAGTATCAACTCTATTGGAAAATTTCCATCGATTCTTATTGGAGGTTCTAAATTTCCTCTACCTACTGTCAAAAAGAAATATGATATTCTTATTATTGGGGATGTGCATATCCCCGTTGAGGTAACATAGTGTTATTTGAAATTTCTCCGATTCCATGTTATTCGGAATCAGTTTGTTAACAAGACATGATCAACCTTGTTAGTGGATTCCTTTTGATGAGCATGAGATGGATGAAACTAGAAGGCACAACCTTCTGTACCCTCCTTTTTCTTTCTGTAATTTATATTAAATAAAATAAAAATAAGTATTTTTCGTCTGTTATCTGATTTAACCGTGCAATATAAAAATACCCCGAAATAAAAGTTCTCCAAATGCCCTGAAATTTAAATATGATTTTTTCTGGAATATTTGAGAATATTTGACACTGAGAACACAGCACGGGGAGCATCCACCTGGCCACGAGTGTGGAGGGCGCGCCCTACCCCCTGGGCGCGCCCCCTGCCTCGTGGGCCCACGGTGGCCCTCCTCCACTTATTCCTGGACCCACACACTCCTTCCTCCCACAAACACCAATATCCAACTCAAACCCGAGTCCAAGCTCATTTTGCTGCCATTTTTTATCTCCTTGCTCGAAGCACCTCTCACAAAACTGCTTGGGGGATTGTTCCTTGGTATGTGACTCCTCCATTGGTCCAATTAGTTTTTGTTCTAGTGCTTTATTCATCACAAATTTATGCTGCCTAGGTGACCATGTTCTTGAGCTTGCATGTAAAATTTATATGGTTCCAAGTAGTTCTAATGCATGATATATGCTCTAGGCACTTGTAGGAGTAGTTGTTATCAATTTTGTTGAGTTTGGTTTACTTTTATTTTGAAGTTACTAAAAATTTTAGAATTTTTCAGAAAATAATGAAGAGCTTTTGAGGGGCTCATCGAGCCGAAGCTCGAAGGAAAAGCAAAATGAAAAAGCAGAGAGGCCCAAATATAATCTACCTTGCACTGCAGAGGCCTCACCGCCTTCCTCCACGACCGACGCGAACAGTAAGTACCTTGTTCTGCTAGAGGCCATTCACGCCTATCGGAACCCTACATCAGCCACAGAGCCAGAGTCGGAACCACAAGTTGATCATCCACGATAGTCTAATTACCAGTGGGATCCGGAGATGATTGCCAACCAGTGGCAATCAGAGTCTTCTTCTTCACAGTACGACCCCAACTATTACTATGGATATCCGCCAGGACAACCGTGGCCATAGACCAACTTAGGCCAAAAGCCTAAGCTTGGGGGAGTACGTATTTCTCACCGACATTATATTCATGTTCACACACTCATTTCTAGATGTCGGTGCTCATACTTTTTCATTGTATCATCCATGCTAGTTTATTTTCCTTTTTATGCTTTCTTCTTGTGTGCTTAATAAACCTTAAGAAAAACCCAAAAAATAGTTGTAGCTTTTAGCTAGTTTTAATTTCCATGCTTGTAGTAGTAATTAAAAAGAAAACCCAAAAAGATTTCTTGTTCTTCTTTTTTCTTGTTGGGAGCTTTCCCGTGTAAATAGTTTTATTTCTTTTCTTTTCTTTGGGGTCGATAAGAGAAGACCATGATTTAATTGTTGAAGTGGCTCTTATATACATTATTATTGATTTAACCAAGAGCCCATATTGTCTTGTCTTCTCCTGTTTATTGAATGCTCACAGATTCCAGCTTAGTCCAATGCACACGCACTATTATTATTATTCACATTGTTCGGTCGCGCAAGTGAAAGGCAATTATGATGATATATGATGGACTGACTGAGATGAGAAAAGCTTGTATGAACTCGACCTCTCTTGTTTTTGTGAATATGATTACTTCATCGTTCCTGATTCAGCCTATTATGAATAAACATGTTTGCAATGACAACTAGAGATCATAGTTTCTTATGCCATGCTTGATTAGCTAGGAGCTTATAATGGTTTACCTTGCGTGCCAACATGCTATTAAAATGGTTGTGATGTGGTATGATAGGGTGGTATCCTCTTTTGAACGATTTGAGTGGCTTGACTTGGCACATGTTCACGCATGTAGTTGGAATAAAATCAACATAGCCTCTACGATATTTGAGTTCATGGTGCATTATATCCTACTCATGCTTGCATTTAGTGTTGATTAATTTTAATGCATGTTCATGACTGTTGTCGCTCTCTAGCTGGTCGCTTCCCAGTCTTTTGCTAGCCTTCACCTGTGCTAAGTGGGAATACTGCTTGTGCATCCAACTCCATAAACCCCAAAGTTGTTTCATATGAGTCCACCATACCTACCTATATACGGTATCTACCTACCGTTCCAAGTAAATTTGTATGTGCCAAACTCTAAACCTTCAAATAATTATCATTTTTTGTGTGCTCGAATAGCTCATGTATCAACTAGGGTTGTCCGTATCTTCCATGTTAGGTGGGTTATTCTCAAGAGGAGTGGACTCCGCTCCTCACTCACGAGAAAATGGCTAGTCACCGGGATTCCCAGTCCCATGCTTTATGCAAACTAAATCAAAATAATTGCAAACAAAAACTCCCCCTGGGACTCTTGTTAGTTGGAGGCACTCGTTCTTTAGAGCAAGCCATGGATTGATGCTTGTTGGTGGAGGGGGAGTATAAACCTTACCATTCTGTTTGGGAACCGCCTATAATGTGTGTAGCATGGAAGATATCGCCATCTCTTGGTTGTTATGTTGACAATGAAAGTATACCGCTCAAAATATTATTCACCTCTATTTCAAAACCGAGCTCTGGCACCTCTACAAATCCCTGCTTCCCTCTGCGAAGGGCCTATCTATTTACTTTTATGTCGAGTCATCATCCTCTTATTAAAAAGCACCAGTTGGAGAGCACCGCTGTCATTTGCATTCATTACTGTTAGTTTACATTGAGTATGACTTGACTGGATCTCTTTTACCATGAATTACAATGTCTAGTTAGTCCTTCATCTAAGGTGCTCTACATTTATGTTTTGCGGTCTCAGAAAGGGCTAGCGAGATACCATCTTGTTATATCATATTATGATTGTTTTGAGAAAGTGTTGTCATCCGAGATTTATTATTATTGATTGCTAGCTGATTATGCTATTGATATGAGTAAACATGAGACCTAAGCATTATTGTGAATATGGTTAATTTGTAATATTTGCTGAAAACTTGAATGCTGGCTTTACATATTTACAACAACAAGAGCAAACAGAGTTTGTAAAATTTTTTGTTTATCACTTTCAGTTTGTCAACTGAATCGCTTGAGGACAAGCAAAGGTTTAAGCTTGGGGGAGTTGATACGTCTCCGCCGTATCTACTTTTCCAAACACATTTTGCCCTTGTTTTGGACTCTAACTTGCATGATTTGAATGGAACTAACCTGGACTGACGCTATTTTCAGCAGAATTGCCATGGTGTTATTTATGTGCAGAAACAAAAGTTCTCGGAATGACTTGAAACTTCATGGAACGTCCTTTTGTAAATAATAAAAAATCCTTGCAAAAGATGAAGACCAGGGGGCCCACACCCTAGCCACGAGGGTGGGGGCGCTCCTGCCCCCCTAGGTGCGCCCCTACCTCGTGGGCCCCCTGGAGCTCATCCGACCTCAACTCCAACTCTATATATTTGCTTTCCGGGAGAAAAAAATCAGAGAGAAGGATTCATCGTGTTTTACGATACGGAGCCGCTGCCAAGCCCTAAAACCTCTCGGGAGGGCTGATCTGGAGTCCGTTCGGGGCTCCGGAGAGGGGAATCCGCCGCCATCGTCATCATCAACCTTCCTCCACCACCAATTTCATGATGCTCACCGCCGTGCGTGAGTAATTCCATCATAGGCTTGCTGGACGGTGATGGGTTGGATGAGATTTATCATGTAATCGAGTTAGTTTTGTTAGGGTTTGATCCCTAGTATCCACTATGTTCTGAGATTGATGTTGCTATGACTTTGCTATGCTTAATGCTTGTCACTAGGGCCCGAGTGCCATGATTTCATATCTGAACCTATTATGCTTTCATCAATATATGAGAGTTCTTGATCCAATCTTGCAAGTCTATAGTCACCTACTATGTGTTATGATCCGGCAACCCCGAAGTGACAATAATCGGGACTACTCCCGGAAATGACCGTAGTTTGAGGAGTTCATGTATTCACTATGTGTTAATGCTTTGGTCCGGTACTCTATTAAAAGGAGGCCTTAATATCCCTTAGTTTCCGATAGGACCCCGCTACCACGGGAGGGCAGGACAAAAGATGTCATGCAAGTTATTTTCCATAAGCATGTATGATTATATTCGGAAATCATGCCTACATTACATTGATGAATTGGAGCTAGTTCTGTGTCACCCTAGGTTATGACTGTTACATGATGAACCGCATCCGGCATAATTCTCTATCATCGATCAATTGCCTACGATCTTTCCATATATTGTTCTTCGCTTATTTATTTTTCCGTTGCTATTGCTATCATCACTATAAAATACCAAAAACATTACTTTTGCTATCATTACCTTTTGCTACCGTTACCACTACTATCATATTACTTTGCTACTAAATACTTTGCTGCAGATATTAAGTTTCCAAGTGTGGTTGTGACAACTCAGCTGCTAATACTTGAGAATATTCTTTGGCTCCCCTTGTGTCGAATCAATAAATTTGGGTTGAATACTCTACCCTCGAAAACTGTTGCGATCCCCCATACTTGTGGGTTACCAGTATCCCCATGAGCTACCACAACCGTTATTTTGTCGTGGCAATATTTTCGGATTCGTTCCCGTGGCCCCTTTTCCTTCCGCCATGGCGACAAATGCTCCATATCATGTTCATATCAACATTTTCATAAAATTGCTTAAAACTTGCAATGTCATCCGCATCATGATAACAACTTCAAGAATGTTTAATTTGTTGTTTGCTTCAAATTGCTAAATGCATATGGGGAATTACCGTAATTGTTATTTGATGTTTCCAGCTTCATTTAAAATGCCTAACTGTTTTTTCTCATGCTTCACCCTCTTGCCATGTTTAAACAACATTTAATATTGTTGAGTACCTAACGGGAGAGAACTAAATAAATGTATGTGGTGTTTTGTGAATATGCAACTCGTTGCATATTGAGCTCCACTTAATTTGTAGTATTGTTTGTGCACTTTGCCATGCCATGCATATTTAAACCGGACATGCATCATACTTGTTTGCGCATCATGCCATGTTTATGCGATGGTTGTTTACTATGTTGCTTGCTTCTTTCCGGGTTGCTTCTCTTGTTAGCTTCGGTTTCGTTCCGGAGTTGTGAGGATTCGTTCGACTACGTCTGTTTGTCTTCTTCATGGACTCGTTCTTCTTCCTTGCGGGATTTCAGGCGAGATGACCATACCCTCGAAATCACTTCTATCTTTGCTTGCTAGTCGTTCGTTTTATCGCTATGTCGCGCTACCTACCACTTTCTTTATCATGCCTCCCATATTGCCATGTCAAACCTCTAACCCACCTTGTCCTAGCAAACCGTTGTTTGGCTATGTTACCGCTTTGCTCAGCCCCTCTTATAGCATTGCTAGTTGCAGGTGAAGCTGAAGTTTGTTCCATGTTGGAACATGGATATTGTTGGGATATCACAATATATCTTATTTAATTAATGCATCTATATACTTGGTAAAGGGTGGAAGGCTCGGCCTTATGCCTGGTGTTTTGTTCCACTCTTGCCGCCCTAGTTTCCGTCATACCGGTGTTATGTCCCTTGATTTTGCGTTCCTTACACAGTTGGGTGTTATGGGAACCCCTTGATAGTTTGCATTGAATAAAACTCCTCCAGCAAGGCCCAACCTTGGTTTTACATTTGCCTAACAACCTATAATCTTCCCTTGGGTTTTCGCGAGCCCGAGGGTCATCTTTATTTTAACCCCCCCCCCCCCCCGGGCCGGTGCTCCTCTGAGTGTTGGTCCGAACCGAGCCGCCTGCGGGGCCACCTCGAGGAAACTCGAGGGTTGGGTTTACTCGTAGCCTGTCTCATCCGGTGTTTCCCAAAGAACGAGATACGTGTGACTCCTATCGGGATTTGTCGGCACATCAGGTGGCTTTGCTGGTCCTGTTTTACCATTGTTGAAATGTCTTCAAACCGGGATTCTAAGACTGATCGGGTCTTCTCGGGAGAAGGAATATCCTTCGTTGACCGTGAGAGCTTGTGATGGGCTAAGTTGGGACACCCCTGCAGGGTTTTGAACTTTCGAAAGCCGTGCCCGCGGTTATGGGCAGATGGGAATTTGTTAATATCCGTTTGTAGAAAACTTGACACATAACTTAATTAAAATGACAACCGCGTGTGTAGCCGTGATGGTCTCTTTTCAGCGGAGTCCGGGAAGAGAACACGGTCTCGTGTTATGCTTGAACGTAAGTAGCTTCAGGATCACTTCTTGATCACTATTAGCTTCTCGACCGTGCTTTGCTTCTCTTCTCACTCTCTTTTGCGTAAGTTAGCCACCATATGTGCTTAGTGCTTTGCTGCAGCTCCACCTCACTACCCTTTCCTACCTTTAAGCTTAAATAGTCTTGATCGCGAGGGTGTGAGATTGCTGAGTCCCCATGACTCACAAATACTTTCAAACAGATGCAGGTGTCGATGATGCCAATGCAGGGGACGCTACCAAACTCAAGTGAGAGTTCGACGAGGATTCGGGTGGTTACTATGTTTCTTTTACAGATGATCAGTAGAGGAGCCCAGTTGGGACGATTGGGGATCTAGCAGTTGGGGTTCTCTTTCTTTATTTTGGTTCCGTAGTCGGACCTTTGATTGTACCTTGGATGATGTATGATATATTTATGTATTGTGTGAAGTGGTGATTGTAAGCCGATACTTTATTCCTTTCTTATTCAGTACATGGGATGTGTAAAGATTACCCCTCTTGCGACATGTCTACCATGCGGCTATGCCTCTAAGTCGTGCCCCGACACATGGGAGATATAGCCGCATTGTGGGTGTTACAAAATGGATATCAAAACTACATTCCTTAATGGATTTATTAAAGAAGAGTTGTATATGATGCAACCAAAAGTTTTTGTCAATCCTAAAGGTGCTAACAAAATGTGCAAGCTCCAATGATCCATCTATGGACTGGTGCAAGCATCTCAAAGTTGGAATATACGCTTTGTTAAGTTGATCAAAGCATATAGTTTTATACAGACTTGCGGTGAAGTCTGTATTTACAAGAAAGTGAGTGGGAGCACTACAACCTTTCTGATAACTATATGTGAATGACATATATATTGTTGATCGGAAATGATGTAGATTTTTTTGGAAATCATGAAGGAGTGTTTGAAAGGGGTTTTTCAATGAAAGACCTCGGTGAAGCTGCTTATATATTGGGTATCAAGATCTATAGAGATAGATCAAGACGCTTAATTGGACTTTCACAAAGCACATACCTTGATAAAATTTTGAAGAAGTTTAAAATGGATCAAGCAAAGAAAGGGTTCTTGCCTGTGTTCCAAGGTGTGAAGTTGAGTCAGACTCAAAACACGACCACGACAGAAAATAGAAAGAGTATGAAAGTCATTCCCTATGCCTCAGTCATAGGTTCTATAAAGTATGCTATGCTGTGTACCAGACCTATTGTATACCTTAGCATGATTTTGGCAAGGGAGTACAATAGTGATATAGGAGTAGATCACTGGACAACGGTCAAAATTATCCTTAGAGGACTAAGAAATATTTCTCGGCTATGGAGGTGATAAAAGAGTTCCTCGTAAAGAGTTACTCGATGCAAGCTTTTGACACCGATCTAGATGACTCTAAGTCTCAATCTAGATACATATTGAAAGTGGGAGCAATTAGCTAGAGTAGCTCCGTGCAGAGTATTGTAGACATAGAAATTTGCAAAACTAGGCAATAACCCGCGCGTTGCTGCGGGAATTTTCAGTAATAAAGTTATCAAGAATAAAAATTGAATACATGCGAACAATAGATCTCCAGTCTCATCATATAGGAACGGCAGCGGATCCAACATACAAACAATATTGTATAGTACCAAGATTTACAGTTTTGCATGTGAATTGTACATAGGTACTCCAAAGTTTTGCAAAAAAAAATTGAGTACATTTGTACAGTCAAGTCCCTACGTATCTTAGCCCATAAATGTATACCCAAGTCCAAATGTAGCTTCACCCATTAGGCGAATCTCGTAGTAAATGGAGTGGATGGATGGTATAGTGCCTTGTGTCCTTCTGACTCTGGTATATATTTTTTTCTTAAAAAAGATAATAAATAAGCACAATAAAACTATCCGAAAGAGATATTTTTATTAATGCAGATATTTGCATTGGATCATCATGTATTGTGAGTATTCTTGACTAAAATTTAACTTGATCAGGCTATTGATAAAATATGAGTGATTTTAGCAACAGTGCACCTAATTCTAGGAAGTTAGAGTAGTTCATGGGATTCTTGCATGTGGTTAACACTGTCCTACGTGTGGCAAAAAAATGGTTTTCCTGAAGCACATCTAGATGAGCCCTATGTATTGCACATCCAAGTCCTATGTTATTTATTCTATATGGAGAATCATGCAAGTATTTTCTTTTTCTTTTTTCCTTTTTTATGTTTGATTGAATTACTTAGATGTGCATGTGCCTAGACAGACCAAAACAACATTATTGCAAAGGTTAAACTTGTACAATTAGCCTAGTGAGAAACGAAACCTGAGACTAAAGGACTGAAAGGATGGCTCAAAAAAAAGCTCTAACCATCTTTGCGAATCATACAAAGGGAAATTGCCTTACAGGAAGCAGCTATTGTTGATTTAGTTTATATCTAACTTTTTTAAAAGAAATACATTGCATGCAAGAATGCATGGGAGCAACTTGTTATGTTATCTACTCTAAGCATAAGTTTCATGCTTATCCAATGTAGCAACTTAAAATTCAGAGATGGGAGTTTCGTGCGAACAACTAAATTAACATAATAGAAGACTAAAAGATGCATGTGCTCATTCAGTGTAAATAAGGAAATTAAGGATGAGTGCAAATAGCAAGATACCTAAGAAACAGCAGTGGTGGCCCTTGCTGACAAAACCTCGAGCACCTTTCAAGGTAGAGCATAACCTGACAAATTTAAAGCCATAAGCCTAGGGATAAGAGGAAGCATGGGAGGATGAAAACTGGGAGCAGACAGCTATTACAGTGTGCACGGCGGTGGCAGAGAAAACGACTCGAGCAGGCGGGTGTATCGGATGATGATCGCACTATATACATGTTTCTAACTACGAATTGATGGCCAGGGGCAATATACACGCCTCTCCAGCCATGGTGGCAATTTAAAGAGACGGTTGAACCTGAAGCTGAAATGATGGACCTGTAGAGCCGTTTCAGTAGAGTGATTTAATAGTGGTGGAGTACTGTTTGAGATCAAGGTAAGAGGGAGACGAAGCGAAAACATATGTAATCTGTTAATAATTACCGTTACTATTTACTTGGATTCCTGTATGCACTTGTGATTATTAAAATCCATAATGAAAGCTAAGTGGGGGAGGTGAGAAACTGGTGTAGCAGTAGCACGCACTGCGGTAGGATCCTTTTGGCTCGATCAGTCGGGTTACGTCTCTGGAAGAAAGGCACGAGAGGGATGATTTCGATCGGTTGTGTACGCTTAATGTGACCTTTTTTCATAAGGAAATACTGAAGACAGGAAAAATCCCGAAGAACAAAGTACAGAACCTGTCGATGTACTCGGAAGTTCGCCGCTGTTGCCGTGAACCCATGACGGACACACAGCAGGTCAGCAGCAGGACATCCTACTCATATGGAGGTGCAGCCGTGCAGGTTGGTCATCATCCCCAGATACATCACCTCTCCCTGTTCGACCAAACAAAAAAATCAATCGGTCATCACCAAACGAGTTATTTATCCAAAACCATCACATTATGAGCTAGGATAACAGATCAGTATCACATTTGAGTCAAAGCACAAAAAACCACCAACAATGGGACTAATCTGTAACGCCGAGCACTGATAGTCGAATTTATTCACGAAAACAGCGAAACCGACAGGTAGGGCCCACATGTCGGGACGATGTGGCATGCCTATCTGGACAATTTGTTGAGGTGGACGTAGGTCCCATCTGTCATCCTCACGCACCTCCTCCTTCCTCCTCTCTGTCTTTTTTCTCTCTTCAACCAGCAAACACAGAGGACCTCGCCAGTGGCCATGCTCAGGCTGGACCCATGCCTTCGCCGCCATGGTCGGCCGCCACGGTCGTCCCCGCCGGCAGCCCAACACCTGACGAGACGCCGCGTCCCCCGCCATCAACCTCCTCCTCTCTTCCAGGCCGCTCCGGCGATGCGCGCCTCGCCCCGAGCAGCACCACTCGGGCCGGTTGCCTTGCCGGCCGCCGCTCGCTCCGGATGTGGACGCCCGCAACCCCGCTTCCATGGATCTGGTGCCCAGGACCCGTACGGCGTCCGCATCGGCCGCCGGAGTCCACACCCCCACGGAGCCCATAGCAGCTCCTCCCCGATCCGCGGTCGCCGCCGGCCACCATTCTCATGGCGAGAAACCACTCCAAGCCCCACCACCTTGTCTGGGAGCACCGGAATGCCTCCCTGAGCACCCCTACTGGAGTTCTTGGACCCGGACGTCCAAAATTGGCCACGCCGCGGTCGTCTTCTTCACGTCCGACCACCAACGTGCCTCGATCTCCTGCTCCGGTGAATCCCTGCGCCTCGCAACTAGTCCCTAGGCTTCGACACGTCCTCTTGATGCCATCGCCGCCAACACCGGCAAGCTGCGAGTCCCCAAGCCGTCTTCCTCGCCTCATCATGCTTCGTCGGCCGCTGCCGCTCACGAGGACATTGCTCCAGTGCTACCTCCCTGCGTCCGAGCACGCATACGTGCTGAAGGTGAGCACCGCGCCCCTTCCCCGCACCATGGCATGCTGTGCCTTCGTCAGTGACCAGAGGATGAACGCACGGAAGGTACTCGATGGAATGCCTGATAGAAAGAATGTTGTGAAGAAGATGACCCTCTAATCATTGACAGGTGGGGCCCAAGTCTCATTTGCCACATCAGTCGGTCAAAGTTTTTGGTCTTCGCCACGTCAGCCCGACAAGTGGGGCCAACCTGTCAGTTTCACTGTTTTCGTGAGCTTATCGGAGAATTAGTGCTCGGAGTTATAGGTTAGGCGCAGAGTTGGTGGTTTTTTGTGCCCTGACTCAAATGTGGTACCAAGTTGTTACCCTAGCCCATAATGTGGTGGTTTTGGGTAAATAACTCTCACCAAACCAATGAACCAACCAACGATCTATGGTTGATGACTGGACTCAGTGGCACCGGAGAAGAGCGACGTACCAACAAATCATGGTACACCTGGATGCCGTTGTTCTCGAGGTCGAGGTACTTGACGACGACTTGCTGCGGGGCGAGGCCCGGGCGGAGGCCGCTGTCAACGCTGTCCCTGTAGATGGGGCCGAAGCCGAAGCCGACCTCATCGAGGAACTTGGAGGTGGATTTGTGACGGACTTGAGCTCGTACAGGGTGAAGGAGTCCATGTTCATCATCGCCAGCGCCCGTGACGGATCCTCGAAGGAGAGCGACCGCAGGTTCTTCACCGTGCGCTGCCGCCGCGTTGGCCCCTGCTAGGCCGCACCTCCTACTCCATCGCCGCCTCCAAGGCTGAGGATTCTAGTCAACCGATCAGGAGCTAGATCCACCACTCGCGTTCGGCCCACGGCTAAGACCGCCATCGCCAACAACTCCAGACCATGGCACCACAGATTTGGACCGGCAGCTCAAGAGGACCATGAACCACGGACGCGGGCGCCCGCGTGGCCGGGCCTGGCTTGATGCTCGCTTAGGTACTGAGAGAGTTAATTGCATGTTGGTACCACACTTACGCACCTACTCACGAATCAGTACCGCTACTCGTCCATGTCGCAGTTCAGTACCAACTCAGAGCCTAAGTGTTGCAAAATAGTCTAAGCTGCATATAAACGCGTATTGACGTTGTATCTGACTGCTGGGCCCCGCTATCGGGGGCTGATGTGGCATGCTCTTTTACAAAAAGAACCTTTACTTTTTATTTAATCACGCATATATCCTTTGTTTGTTAAAAAAATCTTGCTGCAAAAAAGAAGTTCAAAAATTAACCACACGCTTAGGTACTGAGAGAGTTAATTGCATGTTGGTACCACACTTACGCACCTACTCACGAATCAGTACCGCTACTCGTCCATGTCGCAGTTCAGTACCAACTCAGAGCCTAAGTGTTGCAAAATAGTCTAAGCTGCATATAAACGCGTATTGACGTTGTATCTGACTGCTGGGCCCCGCTATCGGGGGCTGATGTGGCATGCTCTTTTACAAAAAGAACCTTTACTTTTTATTTAATCACGCATATATCCTTTGTTTGTTAAAAAAATCTTGCTGCAAAAAAGAAGTTCAAAATAGTCTAAGCTGCATATAAACGCGTATTGACGTTGTATCTGACTGCTGGGCCCCGCTATCGGGGGCTGATGTGGCATGCTCTTTTACAAAAAGAACCTTTACTTTTTATTTAATCACGCATATATCCTTTGTTTGTTAAAAAAATCTTGCTGCAAAAAAGAAGTTCAAAAATTAACCACACGCGCATGCTGCCGGGTCTCGAACCCGCAATGTGCCGTTGGAAGCATTAGCCAGCTGCCGCTGCGCTACTGGTACCATTACTTCAACACCGACGCCTAAATTCTTTTATACCTTGCGACTTTCGGTTTTAACGAAGTAACGCGCGCCCGTACGCCGTAAATCGATCTGCGCCGAGTCGTTCGCAGCGCGCGCTTGCTGCCTCTGCCCCACGGCATCCTATGCGTCAACTTGTTCGTATACGTCTTTAAACTCCGAACAGTTTTGATTTTTATACGATATAAAAAATATTATCTGACATTAAAAAATGTTCATCGCGTTGTATGATTAAAAATATGTTCATTGCATCATATATTAAAAGTTCATCTTATAAAAGCGTAGCGTATATTAAAAAATGTTCACCACATCTTTTAATATATATATTAAACATTTATTAATATACAATTATCTTATTTAAATATACGATTTCGTATTACAGAAAGTTTATCATTTATATGTTGAACATTTTATAATATATGATATCTATATATATGTGTGTGTGTAATTTTTTTCAATATACATTTTTTTGCGGGGAATTTTTTCAATATACGTTGCGCACACTGATTTCGGTCTGAAGAATACACAAGCTCTGAATAATAGACCTGCTGGTCTCCGCTTTGTTTTTGGGTTGACGTTCAAAAATTTTATAATTACTCTGAAAGGTAAATAAAGTGTTTGTGCATTTTGAAAAAAAGTTCAGAACATTTTTGGGAAAAGTTGAACGTGTATTTAATAGTTGTAAATGTCTTTTCTAAAATGTTCATCATGTATTATAAAATTTATTATGATAACACAATAATTTTTAATACATGTCATCAATTTTTCGAGTAACTGTGCATTAAAAATTACAACAAATATAAGATGAACATTTTTTTACATACGATGAACTTGTTTCGTATTATAAAAACGTTCACCCTATATATATTGAACCATTTTTAATAAAGGTTGTATGTATGTGTATATCTTTTTTCAATATACGGCACACACAGAGCGTAGGGCCCGAAGAATACACATGATCGGAAAAAAGATAAAGAAATTCGGAAAACAGGACGGCTCGAACAGTAAAGCCGTGAACGATGCAGTGGCGCATCGGCAGCGAGCTCGCTGTGCGAATGTAACGGCGCATGTTCTAATCCCTGCGGGATCGCGCGGTCAAACTAATATTTTTATTATTTTAAAGAAAAACAGAACGGCAAATGTATACAAAGCTTTGCGCGTGATAATTAGTATGATCAGTGCTGTAGCGCAGCGGTAGCGAGCGCTAGACGCGTGTGGCTAGTCATGGGGTTGAGTCGCAGTTGGATCCCGCGAATGTTTGATTTTTGGTCGGACCTTTTTCTGCCAAACAAGGGGTATATACGCGATTAAATATAAACTAAAGGTCTTTTTTGCAAAAGAGCATAACACATCAGCACCTGACAGGGGGTCCCGCCGGTCAGATACAACATTAATACACTGTTATACGCTCCTTAGCCCGTTATGCACCACTTAGGCCCTGAGTTGGTACTGAGCTGCGACATGCATGAGTAGCGGTACTGACTCGTAAGTAGGTGTGCAAGTGTGGTACCAACATGCAATTAACTCGTACTGAGAAGGGGAACACGTCAGGATCTGGGGTGAAACGCGGGGGTCGATGGGCTCGGCTGACTCGAGGGAGAGGAGAGATGACTGATGGTTTTCTCTTTAATAGGTTTTACACGGACTCATCGGTAATGGAAGACGGAGGAGACCTGGTTCGATTAATCACCAGAGTTTAGTATCTCATTTTTATTACCAGATTTCAATCACACCATTGGTTGAAAAATGCTTAGGTGGCAAGGTTGATGAGGTGGATAGGTTGCATGTCAAGAGAATTAGAATAGTGGGGATCAACTATTTAGGTAGTATAGATACATACGGATCTGAATATTGCAGACCCATAGACTAAACTTCTCTCACAAGCAAAACATGATCACTCTTTGAGTGTTAATCACATAGCGATGTGAACTAGATTATTGATTCAAGTAAACCCTTTGGGTATTAGTCATATGAAGATGTGAACTAATCACAAAAAGATATGAACTATTGGTGTTAAATCACATGGCGAGGTGAACTAGATTATTGACTCTAGTGCAAGTGGGAGACTGAAGAAAATATGCCCTAGAGTCAATAATAAAGTTGTTATTTATATTTCCTTAAATCATGATAAATGTTTATTATTCATGCTAGAATTATATTAACCGGAAACTTAGTACATGTGTGAATATACAGACAAAACAGAGTGTCCCTAGTATACCTCTACTAGACTAGCTCGTTAATCAAAGATGGTTAAGTTTCCTAGCCATATACATGTGTTGTCATTTGATAAACGGGATTACATCATTAGAGAATGATGTGATGGACAAGACCCATCCGTTAGCTTAGCATAAATGATCATTTAGTTTTATTGATATTGCTTTCATCATGACTTATACATTTTACTATGGCTATGAGATTATGCAACTCCCGAATACCGGAGGAACACTTGCTATCAAATGGCACAAAATAACTGGGTGATTATAAAGATGTTGTACAGGTGTCTCCGATTGTGTTTGTCAAGTTGGCATAGATCAAGATTAGGATTTTTCACTCCGATTGTCGGAGAGGTATCTCTAGGCACTCTCAGTAATGCACATCACTATAAGCCTTGCAAGCAATGTGACTAATGATTTAATTACGGGATGATGCATTACGGAACGAGTAAAGAGACTTGCCAGTAACGAGATTGAACTAGGTATGATGATACCGACGATCGAATCTCAGGCAAGTAACATACCGATGACAAAGGGAATAACGTATGTTTTTGTGCGGTTTGACCGATAAAGATCTTCGTAGAATATGTAGGAACCAATATGAGCATCCAGATTCCGCTATTGGTTATTAACCGGAGATGAGTCTCGGTCATGTCTACATAGTTCTCGAACCCATAAGGTCCGCACGCTTAACGTTCGATGACGATCGATATTATGAGTTTATGTGTTTTGATGTACCGAAGGTAGTTCGGAGTCTCAGATGTGATCACCGACATGTAGAGGAGTCTCGAAATGGTTGAGACATAAAGATCGATATATTAGAAGGTTATGTTTGGATATCAGAAGGGTTCCGGATGAGTTCGGGCATTTACCGGAGTACCGGGGGGTTATGGAACCCCCCGGGGAGTCCATGGGCCTTATTGGGCCTTAGTGGGAGAGAAGAGAAGGCAGACAGGAGGAGGGCGCGGCCCCCAAGCCCAATCCGAATTGGGTGGGGGGGCGGCCCCCCTTTCCTTTCTCCTTCTCCCTCTTCCTTCTTTTCCTAGTGGGACTAGGAAAGGGGGAGTCCTACTCCTACTAGGAGGAGGACTCCTCCCCCCTTGGCACGCCTAGAGGGCCAGCCGGCCTCCCCCTCCCTCCTTTATATACGTGGGGAGGGAGGCACCCTAGAACACATCAAAGTTGATTGTTTAGCCGTGTGCGGTGCCCCCCTCCACCATAATCCACCTCGGTCATATCCTTGCAGTGCTTAGGCGAAGCCCTACGCCGGTAGCTTCATCATCACCGTCATCACGCCGTCGTGCTAAAGAAACTCTCCCTCGACACTCAACTGGATCTAGAGTTCGCGGTACATCACCGAGCTGAACGTTTGCAGATCACGGAGGTGCCGTACCTTCGGTGCTAGGATTGGTCGAGTCGTGAAGACGTACGACTACATCAATCGCATTGTCATAACGCTTCCGCTTACGGTCTACGAGGGTACATGGACAACACTATTCCCCTCTCGTTGCTATGCATCACCTATATGGATCTTGCGTGTGCGTAGGAATTTTTTGAAATTACTGCGTTCCCCAACAATAAGGAGGGTGGCTTAGGACCACCCTAAGAGCATCTACAACCACATATGACAAATATGACCCCTCAAACGCCTACACACGCTCCCCGGTGCATCCGCGGGCAGTGACCGGTAAATGCTCAAATTTGCACAACTGCATCCGGACACCTCATACTAGAATTCTTAAATCCATACAAAAGCATGCAAAGGAAAAAAACCTACATACTGCGTAGATCACCTAGGCCACTCCTTGTCTGAGATGTCGACTATTTCCGTGCCCGGCTCCGGCTACATGGGTGGTAGCTGCAGCTCGGCGCCTCCAGCTGCTCTGCTCCGGCCTCCTCCTCTATCTCCGCATCGAGTTCGGCGAAGAGCATGTCGGTCACCGCTCGCTGCTGCCGGAGGAACTGCAGGTTAGCCTCCACATAGGCCTCATCCTGGATGAACTCTAGGATGGCCTGCTGCTCCGCCATCTTCGCGGCTTGGGCGACGGTGAACTTCCCCTCCACGTCATCCATGTTGAAACCCGGAGCAGGCTGCTCCGCCTCGTACTCCTCCGATCCTCCATGTCCATCGGCTCTAGCAACTAATCTCCGTCCTCCTCCTATGGCTGCTGCTCCTCCTCCTTCGCAGCCCGGCAGCGATGCGGGCGGCACACCTTACCCGGATCTCTTTCATGATCTGGTACCGATGCTCTGGCATGAGCATAGCGTACGTGGTGATCTTCTGCCGGACCATGGTGATGCCGGGGAGCATGGGGAGAGTGGGGGAGAGGAGGCAGATGGGCTCGGGTTATGTCACAGAGAGGTAGGAGGTGGATAGGCTAGGGTTGGGGGACGTTGGCCGGCTTAAATAGCCGGATATGGTCTCGGGCAACGAGATAGAGCGACGCCATGCGACATTCACACCGCGGCGACGGAGGAGACGTCTGTCAGACTGCCGAGTTTCCGGGAGATTCCTCTGAAGGAAATATGCCCTAGAGGCAATAATAAAGTTGTTATTAATATTTCCTTATATCATGATAAATGTTTATTACTCATGCTAGAATTGTATTAACCAGAAACTTAGTACATGTGTGAATACATAGACAAACAGAGTGTCCCTAGTATGCCTCTACTAGACAAGCTTGTTAATCAAAGATGGTTAAGTTTCCTAGCCATAGACATGTGTTGTCATTTGATGAACGGGATCACATCATTAGAGAATGATGTGATGGACAAGACCCCTCCGTTAGCTTAGCACTATGATTGTTTAGTTTATTGTTATTACTTTCTTCATGACTTATACATGTTCCTATGACTATGAGATTATGCAACTCCCGAATACTGGAGGAACACTTAGTGTGCTATCAAACATCAAAACGTAACTGGGTGATTATAAAGATGCTCTACAGGTGTCTCCAATGGTGTTTGTTGAGTTGGCATAGGTCGAGATTAGGATTTGTCACTCCGATTGTCGGAGAGGTATCTCTGGGCCCTTTCGGTAATGCACATCACTATAAGCCTTGCAAGCAATGTGACTATTGAGTTAGTTACGGGATGTTGCATTACAGAACGAGTAAAGAGACTTGCCGGTAACGATATTGAACTAGGTATGATGATACCGACGATCGAATCTCGGGCAAGTAACATACCGACGACAAAGGGAACAACGTACATTATTATGCAGTTTGACCCATAAAGATCTTCGTAGAATATGTAGGAGCCAATATGAGAATCCAGGTTCCGCTATTGGTTATTGACCGGAGATGTGTCTCGGTCATGTCTACGTAGTTCTCGAACCCGTAGGGTCCGCACGCTTAACGTTCGATGACGATTGGTATTATGAGTTATGTGATTTGATGTAGCAAAGGTTGTTCGGAGTCCCAGATGAGATCAATGACATGACGAGGAGTCTCGAAATGGTTGAGACGTAAAGATCAATATATTGGAATGCTATATTCGTGAAGGAAATATGCCCTAGAGGCAATAATAAAGTTATTATTTATTTCCTTATATCATGATAAATGTTTATTATTCATGCTAGAATTGTATTAACCGGAAACATAATACATGTGTGAATACATAGACAAACAGAGTGTCACTAGTATGCCTCTACTTGACTAGCTCGTTAATCAAAGATGGTTATGTTTCCTAACCATGGACAAAGAGTTGTTATTTGATTAACGGGATCACATCATTAGGTGAATGATCTGATTGACATGACCCATTCCATTAGCTTAGCACTCGATCGTTTAGTATGTTGCTATTTCTTTCTTCATGACTTATACATGTTCCTATGACTATGAGATTATGCAACTCCCGTTTGCCAGAGGAACACTTTGTGTGCTACCAAACGTCACAACATAACTGGGTGATTATAAATGTGCTCTACAGGTGTCTCCAAAGGTACATGTTGGGTTGGCGTATTTCGAGATTAGGATTTGTCACTCCGATTGTCGAAGAGGTATCTCTGGGCCCTCTCGGTAATGCACATCAGATAAGCCTTACAAGCATTGCAACTAATGAGTTAGTTGTGAGATGATGTATTACGGAACGAGTAAAGAGACTTGCCGGTAACGAGATTGAACTAGGTATTGAGATACCGACGATCGAATCTCGGGCAAGTAACATACCGATGACAAAGGGAACAACGTATGTTGTTATGCGGTCTGACCGACAAAGATCTTCGTAGAATATGTAGGAACCAATATGAGCATCCAGGTTCCGCTATTGGTTATTGACCAGAGTTGTGTCTCGGTCATGTCTACATTGTTCTCGAACCGTAGGGTCCGCACGCTTAACGTTACGATGACAGTTTCATTATGAGTTTATGTATTTTGATGTACCGAAGGTTGTTTGAAGTCCCGGATGTGATCATGGACATGACGAGGAGTCTCGAAATGGTCGAGACATAAAGATCGATATATTGGAAGCCTATATTTGGATATCGGAATCGTTCCGAGTGAAATCGGGATTTTACCGGAGTACCGGGGGGTTACCGGAAACCCCCCGGGGGTTATTGGGCCTACATGGGCCCTAAGGGAGAAGAGGATAGGAGGCAAGAGGTGGCCGCGCGCCCCTCCCCTCCCTAGTCCGAATAGGACAAGGAGAGGGCGGCGGCGCCCCCCCCCTTTCCTTTCCCTCTTCCTCCTCTTTCCCACTTCTCCTTCTCCAACTAGGAAAGAAGGGAGTCCTACTCCCGGTGGGAGTAGGACTCCCCCTTGGTGCGCCCTCCTTGGCCAGCCGCCCCCTCCCCTTGGCTCCTTTATATACGGGGGCAGGGGGGCACCCTAGAACACACAAGTTGATCTTCGTGATCGTTCCTTAGCCGTGTGCGGTGCCCCCCTCCACCATATTCCACCTCGGTCATATTGTAGCAGTGCTTAGGCGAAGCCCTGCGACGGTTGAACATCAAGATCGTCACCACGCCGTCATGCTGACGGAACTCCTCCCCGAAGCTTTGCTGGATCGGAGTCCGGGGAGCGTCATCGAGTTGAACGTGTGCCAAGAACTCGGAGGTGCCGGAGTAACGGTGCTTGGATCGGTTGGACCGGGAAGACGTACATCTACTTCCTCTACGTTGCGTCAACGCTTCCGCTTCGGTCTACAAGGGTTCGTAGACAACACTCTCCCCTCTCGTTGCTATGCATCACCATGATCTTGCGTGTGCATAGGAAATTTTTTGAAATTACTACGTTCCCCAACAGTGGTATCAGAGCCTAGGTTTTATGGTTTGATGTTATATGCACGAGTAGAACACAAGTGAGTTGTGGGCGATATAAGTCATACTACTTACCAGCATGTCATACTTTGGTTCGGCGGTATTGTTGGATGAAGCGGCCCGGACCGACATTACGCGTACGCTTACGGGAGACTGGTTCTACCGCCGTGCTTTGCACATAGGTGGCTGGCGGGTGTCAGTTTCTCCAACTTTAGTTGAACCGAGTGTGGCTACGCCCGGTCCTTGCGAAGGTTAAAACAACACCTAGTTGACAAACTATCGTTGTGGTTTTGATGCGTAGGTAAGATTGGTTCTTGCTTAAGCCCGTAGCAGCCACGTAAAACTTGCAACAAACAAAGTAGAGGACGTCTAACTTGTTTTTGCAGGGCATGTTGTGATGTGATATGGTCAAGGCATGATGCTAAATTTTATTGTATGAGATGATCATGTTTTGTAACCAAGTTATCGGCAACTGGCAGGAGCCATATGGTTGTCGCTTTATTGTATGCAATGCAATCGCCTTGTAATGCTTTACTTTATCACTGAGCGGTAGCGATAGTCATAGAAGCATAAGATTGGTGAGACGACAATGATGCTACGATGGAGATCAAGGTGTCGCGCCGGTGACAATGGTGATCATGACGGTGCTTCGGAGATGGAGATCACAAGCACAAGATGATGATGGCCATATCATATCACTTATATTGATTGCATGTGATGTTTATCTTTTATGCATCTTATCTTGCTTTGATTGACGGTAGCATTATAAGATGATCTCTCACTAAATTTCAAGATAAAAAGTGTTCTCCCTGAGTATGCACCGTTGCCAAAGTTCGTCGTGCCCAGACACCACGTGATGATCGGGTGTGATAAGCTCTACGTCCATCTACAATGGGTGCAAGCCAGTTTTGCACACGCAGAATACTCAGGTTAAACTTGACGAGCCTAACATATGCAGATATGGCCTCGGAACACTGAGACCGAAAGGTTGAGCGTGAATCATATAGTAGATATGATCAACATAGCGATGTTCACCATTGAAAACTACTCCATTTCACATGATGATCGTTTATGGTTTAGTTGATTTGGATCACGTGATCACTTAGATGATTAGAGGGATGTCTATCTAAGTGGGAGTTCTTAAGTAATATGATTAATTGAACTTAAATTTATCATGAACTTAGTCCCTGATAGTATCTTGCTTGTTTATGTTGATTGTAGATAGATGGCCCGTGTTGTTGTTCCGTTGAATTTTAATGCGTTCCTTGAGAAAGCAAAGTTGAAAGATGATGGTAGCAATTACACGGACTGGGTCCGTAACTTGAGGATTATCCTCATTGCTGCACAAAAGAGTTACGTCCTGGAAGCACCGCTGGGTGCCAGGCCTGCTGCTGATGCAACTGACGACATTAAGAACGTCTGGCAGAGCAAAGCTGATGACTACTCGATAGTTCAATGTGCCATGCTTTACGGCTTAGAACCGGGACTTCAACGATGTTTTGAATGTCATGGGGCATATGAGATGTTCCAGGATTTGAAGTTAATATTCCAGCAGAATGCCCGGATTGAGAGATATGAAGTCTGCAATAAATTCTATAGCTGCAAGATGGAGGAGAATAGTTCTGTCAGTGAGCATATACTCAAGATGTCTGGGTATTGTAATCACTTGATTCAACTGGGAGTTAATCTTCCGGATGATAGCGTCATTGACAGAATTCTCCAATCACTTCCACCAAGCTACAAGAGCTTCATGATGAACTATAATATGCAAGGGATGGATAAAACAATTACCGAGCTCTTCGCAATGCTAAAGGCTGCGGAGGTAAAAAACAATGAACTATAATATGAAAGTGTTGATGGTCAACAAGACCACTAGTTTCAAGAAAAAGGGCAAAGGGAAGAAGAAGGGGAACTTCAAGAAGAACAGCAAGCAAGTTGCTGCTTAGGAGAAGAAACCCAAGTCTGGACCTAAGCATGAAACTGAGTGCTTCTACTGCAAGCAGACTGGTCACTGGAAGCGGAACTGCCCCAAGTATTTGGCGGATAAGAAGGATGGCAAGGTGAACAAAGGTATATGTGATATACATGTTATTGATGTGTACCTTACTAGAGCTCGCAGTAGCACCTGGGTATTTGATACTAGTTCTATTGCTAATATTTGCAACTCGAAACAGGGACTACGGATTAAGCGAACACTGGCAAAGGATGAGGTGACGATGCGCGTGGGAAATGGTTCCGAAGTCGATGTGATCGCGGTCGGCACGCTACCTCTACATCTACCTTCGGGATTAGTATTAGACCTAAATAATTGTTATTTGGTGCCAGCGTTGAGCATGAACATTATATCTGGATCTTGTTTGATGCGAGACGGTTATTCATTTAAATCAGAGAATAATGGTTGTTCTATCTATATGAGTAATATCTTTTATGGTCATGCACCCTTGAAGAGTGGTCTATTTTTGATGAATCTCGATAGTAGTGATACACATATTCATAATGTTGAAGCCAAAAGATGCAGCGTTGATAATGATAGTGCAACTTATTTGTGGCACTGCCATTTAGGTCATATCGGTGTAAAGCGCATGAAGAAACTCCATACTGATGGACTTTTGGAACCACTTGAATATGAATCACTTGGTACTTGCGAACCGTGCCTCATGGGCAAGATGACTAAAACGCCGTTCTCCGGTACTATGGAGAGAGCAACAGATTTGTTGGAAATCATACATACTGATGTATGTGGTCCGATGAATGTTGAGGCTTGTGGCGGATATCGTTATTTTCTCACCTTCACAGATGATTTAAGCAGATATGGGTATATCTACTTAATGAAGCATAAGTCTGAAACATTTGAAAAGTTCAAAGAATTTCAGAGTGAAGTTGAAAATCATCGTAACAAGAAAATAAAGTTTCTACGATCTGATCGTGGAGGAGACTATTTGAGTTACGAGTTTGGTCTACATTTGAAACAATGCGGAATAGTTTCGCAGCTCACGCCACCCGGAACACCACAATGTAATGGTGTGTCCGAACGTCGTAATCGTACTTTACTTGATATGGTGCGATCTATGATGTCTCTTATAGATTTACCGCTATCGTTTTGGGCTTATGCTTTAGAGACGACCGCATTCACGTTAAATAGGGCACCATCAAAATCCGTTGAGACGACGCCTTATGAACTATGGTTTGGCAAGAAACCAAAGTTGTCGTTTCTTAAAGTTCGGGGCTGTGATGCTTATGTGAAAAAGCTTCAACCTGATAAGCTCGAACCCAAATCGGAGAAATGTGTCTTCATAGGATACCCAAAGGAGACTGTTGGGTACACCTTCTATCACAGATCCGAAGGCAAGACATTCGTTGCTAAAAATGGATCCTTTCTAGAGAAGGAGTTTCTCTCGAAAGAAGTGAGTGGGAGGAAAGTAGAACTTGATGAGGTAACTGTACCTGCTCCCTTATTGGAAAGTAGTACATCACAGAAACCGGTTTCTGTGACACCTAAACCAATTAGTGAGGAAGTTAATGATCATGATCATAGAACTTCAGATCAAGTTGCTGCTGAACCTCTTAGATCAAACAGAGTAAGATCCGCACCAGAGTGGTACGGTAATCCTGTTCTGGAAGTCATGCTACTAGATCATGATGAACCTACGAACTATGAAGAAGCGATGGTGAGCCCAGATTTTGCGAAATGGCTTGAAGCCATGAAATCTGAGATGGGATCCATGTATGAGAACAAAGTGTGGACTTTGGTTGACTTGCCCGATGATCGGCAACCAATTGAGAATAAATGGATCTTCAAGAAGAAGACTGACGCTGACGGTAATGTTACTGTCTACAAAGTTTGACTTGTTGCAAAAGGTTTTTGACAAGTTCAAGGGACTGACTACGATGAGACCTTCTCACCCGTAGCGATGCTTAAGTCTGTTCGAATCATGTTAGCAATTGCCGCATTTTATGATTATGAAATTTGGCAAATGGATGTCAAAACTGCATCTTGAATGGATTTCTGGAAGAAGAAATCGTGGCGCTAACTTCCCCTTAACTCCAAAGCGCTTAATCCCTCGAAGTGGGGATACTCGAAGATAAGCTCTATCTCCGACTTCATAAACTGTCTCCTTGCGTTTAGAATCTGCGTAGCTCTTCTGCCTGGACTGGGCTACCTTGAGCCTATCGCGAATCAACTTCACCTTCTGTTCAGACTCTTTAATTAGATCTGGTCCAAACAACTGTCGGTCTCCAACTTCGTCCCATGACAACGGTGTCCTGCACCTCCTTCCGTACAAAGCTTCGAAAGGGGCCATCTTCAAACTGGTCTGATAGCTATTATTGTAAGAGAACTCTGCATATGGCAAATTATCGTCCCAACTAGATCCATAATCTAGCGCACAAGCTCTCAGCATATCCTCCAAAATCTGATTGACTCTCTCGGTCTGTCCATCTGTCTATGGATGAAAAGCTGTACTAAATTCTAGCCTAGTACCTAAAGTCTCGTGCAACTGCTTCCAGAACTTTGAGGTAAACTGGGTTCCTCTATCTGATACAATACTCCTCGGAACTCCATGCAGACATACGATCCTGGTCATGTATATCTTTGCCAACTTAGCACTGGTGTAAGTGGTCTTTACTGGGATGAAATGAGCTACCTTCGTCAATCGATCAACTACGACCCAAATCGAGTCATAGCCTGAACGAGTCCTTGGTAATCCCGTGATAAAATCCATGCCTAGCTTATCCCACTTCCATTCGGGTATCGGCAATGGCTGCAACAATCCTGCTGGCTTCTGATGCTCTGCCTTTACTCTCTGACATACGTCACAAACTGCTACATACTCCGCAATATCCTTCTTCATTCCGGTCCACCAGAAAATATCCTTCAAATCCAAATACATCTTGGTATTTCCTGGGTGAATCGAATACGGTGAATCATGTGCCTCTTGCAAAATCAACTTCCTGATCTCCAGGTCATTGGGTACATAAACACGGTCTTCAAACCATAGGGTGTCGTGCTCATCCTCACGAAATCCTTTAGCTTTTCCTTGGCTCATTTTCTCTTTTATGGAAGCAATCTCCTTGTCAGTTTTCTGAGCTTCTCTGATTCTATCCATCAAAGTTGACTGAATTTCCAACGCTGCTACATAGCCTCTCGGAACTATTTCCAAACATAGTTCACGAAGATTTTCTGCTAACTTCTTGGGTATTTCTCCCGTCATTAACGTATTGACATGGCTCTTGCGGCTTAATGCGTCAGCTACTACATTAGCCTTCCCGAGATGATAATGCAATTTCATATCATAATCTTTGATAAGCTCCAACCATCTCCTTTGTCTGAGATTCAACTCCTTCTGTGTGAAAATGTACTTCAAACTCTTGTGATCCATGTACACCTCACAATGATTTCCAATGAGGAAATGTCTCCATGTCTTCAATGCATACACTACAGCTGCTAACTCCAAATCATGCGTAGCGTAATTCAATTCGTGAGGCTTCAGTTGTCTTGAAGCATATGAAACAACTCTCCCTTCCTGCATAAGCACTGCTCCAAGTCCTCGACGTGAAGCGTCGCAATACACCTCATAATCCTTGGTTTGATCTGGCAAAATCAACACTGGTGAGGTAACCAAGCGTTTCTTCAACTCCTGGAAACTAGCCTCACACTCCTCAGTCCATTTGAACTTAGTATCCTTCTTCAGCAACTCCTTCATAGGCTTCGCAATCTTTGAAAAAATTTCAATAAACCTCCGGTAGTA